>NW_013676564.1:13216-16922 GCF_000517525.1 Limulus polyphemus | reverse complement strand
CTTTTCTACGGGCCCTCTATTTTAGTATATAAACCGGCAAAGAAAGTGGAGGGATAAACGCAGATAGGGAGATATAGAGAAAGGTAATCGAGTGAAGTCGTAGGTAAAGTGTGTGAATCGTTGTGAATTATAGCGTGTGTTTAAATTAAAGTGACTGAGGAAATTAAGTTATTGCAAAGTTGTATTGATAAAGAATAAACTAGTTTTTGTTAAGAAAGGACTTGTGTAGCTGAAGTTCTTCGGAAAGAATTTTTACTGGAAATTAACAAACGAACAGAGACGTGTCAGAGAGTGGGACCCAAAAAAAGATTGAAACGAGAAATGCCAAATCAAACTACGACTTAGCAGATTTTATGGCAGCAACACAAGTACAGCAAAAGAAACAAGAAGAATGAGAAAAGAAACAAGAGGAGAGACTACAGCAGTGACAAGAAAACCCGCAACAGTGGCAGCTGGAACAGCAAAATAAACAAGAAGAGAGATTACAGCAGTGGTTGGAGGAGAAGGAAAAGAAACAAGCAGAAAGGCTACAGCAGTAGTTGCAGGAGAAAGAAAATAAACAAGAAGAGAGACTACAGTAGTGGTTGGAGGAGAAAGAAAATAAACAAGAAGAGAGACTACAGCAGTGGCAGGAAAACCAGCACCAGTGGCAACTTGAACAAGAAATGAAACAAGAAGAACGAGAAAAGAAACAGGAAGAAAGACTCCAACAGTTGAGAGATATCGAGAACACGTAAATGGAAAAGATTAGTAAATTACAAAGTGAATTAAATACATTAAAATATGATTTACTGTCTTTTACACAAGGAGAATATATTAGCCATAGACCCAATCAGCCTCAAACAACGGGAAGCCCCTTCCAAACCCTGAAGCTAAACCCTAACACATACATATTCAGTCCTGCCAGAAGTCGAATTCCAGACATGAATGTTAGCAATAGGGGTGATCTAGTACGAAGGAAGCCTCAGGAATTCGATGGGAAGGCACCATGGGAAGCATATAGAGCACAACTTGAGCTTCTGGCAGAAATGAATGGATGGACAGAGGAGCAGAAAGCAGTGTACTTGGCAACGAGCCTGAAGGGACAACCACTGGAAATACTTGGACAGCTGTCAGCAGACGACAGAAACAACTAAAGGGCACTTGTAGCTGCTCTAGAACTCGGGTATGGAACTCAAAATCAGTTCAAAGTCTGCAGGGCTAGGTTTAGGGCAAGCGTCCGTGCTAAAGGGGAGAGCCTGTAAGAGCTGGCACAGGATTTGGAAAGTATGGCACACAAGGCCTACCCAACTGCGCCACCCGATGTCTTCAAGTTGTTGCTGAGGGATCAGTTTGTGGAAGCCTTGGACAGTCTACAACTGAAGATACAAGTATAGCAAGCACACCCCTCTAATGTGTAGGATGCAATGGTCAGAGCTCTTGAATTCGAATCCTATGTTAAGTCAAGCACAGAGGTACCAAGGTTGGTAGTCATCAGGATTCAAGGCCAGAAAAGGTCAGCGTTCAGAGAGGTTTGAGGGATTTTGCTAGCACAGTAACAAACCTGGGCACAAGAGAGCTCAGTGCTGGCAACTTCAACACAGGGAATATGTCACTGCGGGAAAGGTTGATACCCAGAAAGGTTGTTGGAACTGTGGGGAGCAAAAACATATGGGGAGCCAGTGTAAGAAAAATACCACTAATAAGTCAGCCTCGGGGAAACCAGTAGTGGTTGGTGCTGAGGGATGCCCATCATCCCCATTGTGAAAGTCCTAACAGCTAAGTGTAAAATGGAAAGCACACAGGAAAGCTGGATGGTCAAAAGTGAAAATTTGTCATAGATTCTGAATCTCAGCAAACCCTTGTGAGTATCAAAGTACTCAAAGCCATACAGAAGCTCTGTGATAGGACATTATTCAAGGTTGTGTGGACCAGTGTGGGTAACTATTGAGCTCATGGGCACGAAGGACAGACACAATATATACTTGGCTGACATTGAACACCAATGCATATTAGGGTTGGACTACTTACTACAAAGGAAGGGTGTAGTTAACTTCGATAAAATGACGATTGAGAACAACAAAGGCCAAACTCCGGTAAGTGTTGCTGAATCTGTTGATTTGCATGTCACAGCACTTACGTCAACTACAATACCACCTATGTCGGAGAATATAATTTGGGGTAGAATAAAAGAATATCCCCAAAGAAAGCCCGATGCTTGTAGAAGCAGTGGAAGACCCATCCTGGCCTGCAGATGTGAAGATTGGAAGGCAACTTGTGGCAGGCATCAAGTAGTACCCATAACAGTGGCCAATTTCTCTAAATGTGAGCAAACACTTAAAGATAAGGCATTGTTGGGTGTGTGGCAGGAGGTAGAGCCAGTAAATGTTAAGGCAAGAAATACGACCAAAAGGAAAGGACATTCTCTCCCAGAACATTTAACTGACCTCTATAAGAAGAGCATAATCCATTTGTCATCATCACAGGCTCTTCAGGTTAAGGAACTTTTGGCGAATTATACAGACGTCTTTTCGAAAAGAGATCATGATCTCGGCTGCACAGACCTTGTAGAGCACACAATAAACACAGGCAATCACCGTCCAATAAAGATCCCACTGAGGAAAATAGCTCTGGTTAAGCGACAAAAGAATGAGAAGGTCATGGATGGCCTAATTAAGGAAGGGATAGCCGAGAAATCAGATAGTCCCTGGTCAGCTCCCGTCGTGTTAGTCCAGAAAAATGATGGGGCCCAACGTTGCTGTGTGGACTTCAGAGCTCTTAACGGTATAACCGAAAAAGACTCATACCCACTGCCAAGAATTCATGATACTCTTGATGCCCTAAGTGGAGCCAGGTGGTTTTCAACTCTGGACTTAAAGTCAGGTTTCCATCTAGTAAAAAGGCTGAAGCAGATAGACCCAAGACAGTATTTAGTTATGGCCTGAGTCTCTGACAATAGCGTGTGATGCCATTCGGGCTTAGCAATGCTCCGGCAACCTTTGAGAGGCTGATGAAAAGAGTACTGGAAGGCCTACATTTGAGGATAGTCCTAGTGTACCTGGATGACGTCATTGTGTTTTAAAGAACCCAGAGGGACAACTGACACGTTGGATCGGAAAGGTAGATCAGTATAATTATAATATTGAACACAGAGAAGGAAAATCTCGTGGAAATGTCGTTGGACTGAGCCGAAGATTCTCCAAAAATGACTGTGGACATTGCTGCAAAAGAGAGGTTGAGCTAAGCAGGTGTCATCAAGCTGAAGTCAAAGTGACTGAAGGAGTTGATGATGGTGAATTGGAACCAGGTATAGATGTTAAAGCAGGGCAGGAGAAAGACCAAGATATGAAGCCAATAATTGATTTTCTAAAAGAAAGTGTTATGCACCCTGCTTGGGAGAAGGTGTCTAGTCTAAGCCCTGTGACAAAGAACTATTGGGACCAGTTGAAGCTTGAAGATGGTATGCTTCTCCGGATATGGGAAACTAAAGATGGGAAAGTGACGACCTGGCGAACAATTATACCAAGAAAGTTGCAGGAAGTTGTGCTGCCTCAATCCCATGATAGCTTAACAGGAGGACATCTCAGAGTTAAAAATACATTGAGTTACCTACGACAGAGATTTTACTGGATAGGTATGATGAAAGATGTTGGAAGAATGGTGCAGGACATGCAGTACATGTTGTGCTAAAAGGGACCCAAGGCAATAAAGGGGACGTGCTCCAATG
>NW_013676564.1:9803-12216 GCF_000517525.1 Limulus polyphemus | reverse complement strand
TTCTGCTCCTCTGTCCATCCATTCCTCTCTGCCAGTAGCTCAAACTGTGCTCTATATGCTTCCCATGGTGCTTTCCCATCATATTCCTGTGGCTTCCTTCGCACTGGATCACACCTATTACTAACATTAATATCGGGGATGTGACTTCAATGGGACTAAATATGTCTGCATTAGGGTTTAGCTGCGGGCTCTGTAAGGGGCTTGCCATTGTCTGGGGCTGATTAAGTCGATGGTCAATGTATCCTCCTTGTGTAAAAGACAATAGATCGTCCTTTAACGTATCTAATTCGCTTTTAAATTTACTAATGTTTTGCATTTGTACTTCTTGTTTCCTTTTTTGTTCTAGTTGCCACTGCTGTAGTCTCTCTTCTTGTTTCTTTTCTCGTTCTTCTTGTTTATTTTTTTCTCCTCTAGCAACTGCTGTAATTTCTCTTCTTGTTTATTTTCCTCTGCTCTAACAACTGCTGTAATTTCTTCTTGTTTATTTTCTTTCTCCTCCAACAACTGCTGTAATCTCTCTTCTTGTTTCTTTTCTCGTTCTTCCATGTTTCTTTTCTTTTTCCTCCAACAACTGTTGTAATCTCTCGTGTTTATTTTGCTGTTCGAGCTGCCATTGTTGTAGGTTTTCTTGCCACTGCTGTAACCTTTCTTCTTGTTTCTTTTCTTTTTCCTCCAACAACTGCTGTAATCTCTCTTCTTGTTTAATTTCTCGTTCTTCTTGTTTCTTTTCTTTTTCCTCTAACAACTGTTGTAATTTCTCTTCTCGTTCTTCTTGTTTATTTTCTCGTTCTTCTTGTTTCTTTTGTGTTTCTTGTATTGCTGCCATCAAGTCTGCTATGCTGTAGTTTGATTTGCCGCTTCTCGTTTCCATTTTTTTCATCCCACTTCTGACACCAATTTGTTACGTCTCCGTTCGTTAGTTGATTTTCCGTAACTTTGTTCCCAAGAAACTTTAGCGACACAAGTCCTTTCTTAATAAAATTGGTTTATTCTTTCTGAATATAACTTTACCGATACACTTATTTTCAACAATCGATCTATAACCAACGCTATAACAACGAACGTTAACTTCAACAATACTTTCTGACTGCAGTTCAAGTACTCATTACCTACACACATTGTCACGTCACGCCGTGACCATCTTATATATACCAGACCACCCCCAATCTAGCAAATGCTAGAGCACTCCCGAAGGAACAGGATAGTTCTAGAAAACGTGTGGCGTGATACTAGTCACGTGATCTCGCTGACGCAACAATATGATGATTTAGCTCCACCTTTCCTAATCTATAAGAGTTCAGGAAAATATTTTCTCCATTAACTCAGTTCAGTCTATAATTAGTTTTAAATATAATAAACCTATAGGAACTCTTATCTTCAATATAAACAATCCATTGAAGAATTTAATCCAATAGAAATTGATAAATTGCTTTGTTAATGTAACAATAATGATTTTAAGGATTGTTTTCACAATCATGTAGTTACAGGTAATTTAAAGATTATTAAAGACAAGGAATTATAACCAATATTGGGCACAAAATTTATAATTTAAAAAAAAGACCAAAAATTTGGAATCGTATAGGGTTTGAAAAAAATAGATAAATTTATTATCAAAATAAGTAAAAAATCTTACTATCTTTCATGTTTTTAATGGAAATTATATTTCACCAATTCCATAAAAGAACTATAAATCTATCTCAATATAAAACAGGTATTCAATGTAAAAAATATACTTCATTTCTGTGTTTATAACAGTTATATTACATTCAACGAACAGTTATATAAACAAACAGTGGGTTTTCCGATGGGAGCAAACTTCTCTTCAAATATGCCCAATTTGTGTTTGTTCTTTTTATGAAAACTAATTTCTGAAACAACTTTCAAATCGTATCTTATATACTTTTCGTTACATAAATAATTTAAATGCCATAAATAATTGTCATTAATTTACACGAAACTCAATATATCCGACAGAACTTGCAACAAGTAATTATGTTCATGCTAACTATTTATATTTCAACATTAATTTAGTAGGCAAAGAATAGCTGACTATTTTTGATAAGAGAAGGGAATTTAATTTTCCCATCCCCAGTCTATCCACCACAAATATTGTTATTCATAAAATAAACTTGAAAATGTTACTGGTGATTAAGAATTTTTACACGGTTTTATAACAAATATGACAATATAAAAAAAATAAACTTTCTCTACGGAAAACCCCTTTTTTGTCATTAGAGAGGATGTTAGCTAGGCAGTAGGAGTTGAGACGTTGTGGGTGTAAACACTCAACTCCATACACTTAATTGATTTTCCATGCTTGTTTAACATCAGCATTTGGATTTTGTCTGGTAAATGGAATGCCCCTAATGTATTGGGAGCTTTTACCACAGGCAGTATATATATATATATATAT
>NW_013676564.1:0-8800 GCF_000517525.1 Limulus polyphemus | reverse complement strand
GTGTGTGTGTGTGTGTGTGTGTGTGTGTATGTATATGTGTGTATATACTTTTCGTCACATAAATGATTTAAATGCCATAAACAATTGCCATTAATTTACACGAAACTCAATATATCCGACAGAACTTGCAACAAGTAATGATGTTCATGCTAACTATTTATATTTCGACATTAATTTAGTAAGCAAAGCATAGCTGACTATTTTTGATAAGAGAAGGGAATTTAATTTTCCCATCCCCGGTCTATCTACCCCAAATATTGTTATTCATGAAATAAACTTGAAAATATTACTTGCAATTAAGAATTTTTTACACTGTTTTATAACAAGTATGAAAATGTATAAAAAAAATAAACTTTCGGTACGGAAAATCCCTTTTTTGTCACTAGAGAGGATGTTAGCTAGGCAGTAGGAGTTGAGACATTGTGGGTGTAAACACTCAACTCCATACACTTAATTAATTTTCCATGCTTGTTTAACATCAGCATTTGGATTTGGTCTGGTAGATGGGATGTCCCTAATGTATTGGGAGCTTTTACCACAGGCAATATATATACATATATATGTGTGTGTGTGTGTGTGTTTTCGCATCATCCCGTACGACAAAATATACATCTAAGTGTATATAATATATGTATGTGTATATGTATATATATATATATATATATATATAAATATACATATAGACAGATGTTTGCTATTAACTTAGGTAAAACGAATGGTATGAACAATCAAGTCTCTTTTACTGTCGTTTTATATTACTTTTTATAATGCCATGGTTATATATATATATTATATATATAATAAATTTTGATGAATAGCTGATATCACTAACTGAAAGAGTGTACTTTTCAACTTCCTGCCGTAGAACACGAGCAATAAATATTTTGTACAAGCATAATGAAACAGACAAGGTTTAATTTGTTATGCATTTCTCGCAAAGCTACTCAAGGGCTGTCTGTGCTAGCCGTCCCTAATTTAACAGTGATAAACTAAAGGGAAGGCAGCTAGTCAACGCCACCCACTTCCAACTCTTAGGCTACTTTTTACGAAAGAATAGTGGGATTGACTGTAACATTTCAACGGACCCACGGCTGAAACGGTGAGCATGTTCCGTGACGAGTATTCGAACCTGCAACCCGCAGATTACGTGTCGATTTGAATGGATAATTAGCTATGAGGAATAATATTTTCGCGGAAACTTACACAAGAAGAGTTGTTTAACACGTGTTAGATTTTGTTTGAAGTTCAATCTAACTATTCAATCCTTTTTCATCAGGATCTCAACTTCAGCTTTATCCGCAATGCTGGATTCCAGCTTTCTGCTATGATACCCATCAGTGACCCGATCAGTGAGTACGTACTTTTTCTTCAATTATAGTTCTGAAAAAAGTTGTTTTTAGACACTAATAAAACTAGGCTATGTAAAGTTCATTTGCTTCAGATGCTCGCGTAAAGCTACATAAGGATTATCTGTGATAATCGCTCCTGACTTTGAGCTGTTGCATTAGAGGGAACAGTCAAGAACACCCATCGTCTATTCTTATATAGTCGGAGCGTGATTTGAACCATGAACTCTCATCTATAGCCCTCTAAACTGACCAATAACTCACGCCCTACCTAAAAACATAACACACGGACCACAAAAGATCATTGGGTCCTTAATGGTTGTCCTTGTACAACCACCCGTGAGAAAATGAAAAACTGAAACTTGCCATTTATTCTTCAGGAAGTAATCTTGTAAAATGTTGGCGTCCATTATTGTCGACGTAAACTTATTCTACAAGCCAATCACTCTGTTAAAAGTCTGTCTCTTTTGAATCTAATATTTGTGTCTTCTCTTCCTATAGTTTTTAAATTAAACCCGAAGAAGTTTTATCCTACTTATCCCCTGGATAATCTTGAAAAGTTGAATGAGATCATCCTCTACCATTCTCTTCTCAAAAGAATATAAGAGATCTTAACCTACATTTATAAGATAACTCATCCATCTAGACCTTAACCTACATTTATAAGATAACTCATCCAACTACGGAATACTCCTAGTAGCCCTCTTCTGAGCCATTTCCAAAAGGTCAATATCCTTGTTAATTGTAAACATAAGGTCAACTTCCCATTTTTAGATAAGGAAACTATAATTGTACACAGTGAAGCCTAACTAGTGATTTATTTATTGAGATAATTAACTAGTTTGACTTGTAATAAGTAGGTCTATAAAACACATCACAGTTCTTTTATTTTTATTACTAGCAACAAAATATCCTTTTCTTCGGTCACGCTATTGAATGGTTTCCTATCTTAAACATGTGGCCAAAATGATAAAAAAAACCCAAGTGCACTTGCTATAATTAAAGGTCATCTGTCGAGTTACTTGCTACTTAACTAAAGACATTCTGTTGTACTCCAACCTCATCAATACTGCTAGCATACACTTGATTCATTTGCTAATAATGCGTCTGAAAATATCATTAATATAAATGATAAAACAATAGATCCAACCACGGACCCCAGCAGTATTTCACTAATAACAAAGGTCCAGTTTGATATGAACCGATTAATAATAATAGTTTTTTTTATATTTTATCCAATCTAACTACCCTACACTTCAATTATCTAGTATTTTCCCAACCTCTATAAATGGGATTTTCTTAGCGTGGCACCTTAGTAGATACTTCCTGAAAATCTAAGTTCACCATTTCTATTGTCCAGACAACAAGAAACACCCTCAAAAAATTAAAATAACTAAGGCTTATTTGTTTTATTAATTTCGCACAAAGCTACTCGAGGGCTATTTGCGATAGCCGCCCCTAATTCAGCAGTGATAAACTAGAGGAAAGGCAGCTAGTCAACACCACCCACACCAACTCTTAGGCTACTCTTTTACCAACGAATAATGAGATTGACTATCACATTATAGCAACACTACTACTGAAAGGGCGAACATTTTCGGTGAGCGCTCTAACCACAAGGCTATGACAGGCCCCATCAAGTAGAGAGCGATTTTTGTTTGGTTAATCTATGTTGACTTTCTTCAATGATATCATATTTCGCTAGTGATTTTAAAAACTTTTCTTGTTAGACTCTCTAGAGGTTGTTCCCCAATGGGACAGCGATAAGTCTACGGACTTACAACGCCAAAATGAGGGATTCGATGTGGCTTTGGTATCAAAAAACAACAACACACTCTCGTAGTTTTTTCACTACACAACAAAAAATAATTGACCTATAATGTGCTGGACAGTTGTTATCACCCATTTTATAACTGTAGCAAATCTTCAAACATTTGAGCCCAGCTCACTGTCTGTTGGCTTACGAGAAATAAAAAGATAAACGTTCTCTGTGTCCTGGTACTTTATCTATAAATATTTTCATTTACCTTTATTTCCTACAGAATGGTCATGGTCAGGTATATTACTAATATCTTCTCTTGTATAAAGAAGAGCAGACATTAAAAAGTTCAGCCATATAATACCTGAAGCCAAAAAGCGGAAGACTTTTCAAACTTCATCCTCCACAATTTTGTTTCAATGATAGGTAGTTGCTGTCCATTCAACAAAGTTTAATCAAGGATGCTCATAATCCCCAGTCATTTGAAACAAAGATAACTGAACAAGGATACTCATAATCGCCGGTCATTTAAAACAACGAACACTAAACAATGATACTCATAATCCACGGTGATTTGAATCAATATTACTAAACAAGGATACTCATAATCCCTGTTCATTTGAAACAACGTCACTAAACAAGGACGCTTATAATCCCAGTCATTCGAAACAATATCACTAAACAAGCATGCTAATTATCCTCGGAATATGAAACAAAGATCCATAAACAAGGATATTCATTGGACATTTGAAACAACATACTGAACAAAGAATCCCAGAATCCTCGGTAATTTGAAACAATATCATTAAACAAGGATACTCGTTATCCATGGTCAATGGAAGCAATACCACTAAAAAAAGGATACTCATAATTCCTTGTCATTTGAAACAACATTACTAAACAGGGATGCTCACAATCCCTGGTCATTTGAAAGAATATAACTAAACAAGCATACTCATAAACCCCGATCATTTTAAACAAAGATCACTAAAGAAGGATAATCATAATCCCTGGTCATTTGAAACAATATCACTAAACAAGTATGCCCATAATTCCTGGTCATTTAAAACAATGTCACTAAACAAGGATACTCATAATCCCTGGTCATTTGAAACAATATCACGAAACAAGGATGCTCACAATCCTCGGTCATTTGAAACAAATATCACTAAAGAAGGATGCTGACAATCCCCTATCATATGAAACAATATCACTAAATAAATATGCTCATAGTCCCTGGTCATTTGAAACAATATCGCTAAACAATCATACACATAATCCTTGGTCATTTGAAACAATATCACGGAACAAGGATGGTCATAATCACTGGTCATTTGAAACCATATCACTAAAGAAGGATACTCATAATCCCCAGTTATTTGAATCAGTATCACTGAACAAGGATGCTCATAATACTCAGTTATTTGAAACAACTATACTAAACACGGATGCTCACAATCCTCGGTCATTTGAAACAAAGATCACTAACGAAGGATGCTGACAATCCCCTATCATTTGAAACAATACCACTAAATAAATATGCCCATAGTCCCTGGTCATTTGAAACAATATCATTAAACAATCATACACATAATCCTTGGTCATTTGAAACAATATCACTAATCTAGTATACTCATAATCCCTTGTCATTTGAAACAATATCATTAAACAAGGATACTCATAATCCCCGGTAATTTGAAACAAAGGAGGATGTTCATAATCCACTGTCATTTGAAACAATATCACTAAAAATATGCCCATAATACCTGTTCATTTGAAAGAATATCACTAAACAAGGATACTCATAATCGCTAGTCATTTGATACAACATACTAAACAGGGATGTCCACAATCCTTGGTAATTGGAAACAATATCACTAAACAAGTATGACCATAATCCCCAGTCATTTGAATCAATATCACTGAAAAAGGATACTCTTAACTCATAGTAATTTGAAACAAAGTTCACTAAACATGGATTCTCCTAATCCCTGGTCATTTGCAACAATATCACTAAACAAGGATGCCAACAATCCACGATCGTTTGAAACAAAGTTCACTAAACAAGGATTCTCATAATCCCTTGTCATTTGCAACAATATCACTAAACAAGGATGCCAACAATCCACGATCGTTTGAAACAATATCACTAATCTAGTGTACTCATAATCCATTGTCATTTGCAACAATATCAGTAAACAGGATGCCAACAATCCACGATCGTTTGAAACAATATCACTAATCTAGTATACTCATAATCCCCGGTCATTGGAAACAAAGATCATTGAACAAAAAATGTTTATAATCCTCAGTTATTTGAAGCATCACCACTAAAGAAGGATGCCAATAATTCTCAGTTATTCGAAAGAAATATCACTAAACAAGTATGCTTATACTCGCCGGTCTTTGGAAACAAATATCACTAAATAAACTCTTATACTCGCCGGTCTTTGGAAACAAATATCACTAAATAAACTCTTATACTCGCCGGTCTTTGGAAACAAATATCACTCGGTCATTTGAAACAATCTCATTAAACAAGTATGCCCATAATCCCCGGTCATTTGAACAATATCACTAAACAAATATGCCCATAATCCCTGTCAATTGAAACAAATATCACTAAAAAAAGATACTCATAATCCCCGGTTATTTGAAATAAAGATCACTAAACAATGATGCCCATAATTCCTGGTCATTTGAAACAATATCACTAACAAGGATACTCATAATCCTTTGTCATTTGAAACAATATCACTAAATAAGGATGCCCACAATCCCTGGTCATTTGAAACAATATAACTAAACAAGCATACTTATAATTACTGGTCAATTGAAACAATATCACTAAACAACGATGCTCATAATTCCCGGTCATTTGAAACAATATAACTAAACAAGGATGATTATAATCCCCGGTCATTTGAAACAATATAACTAAACAAGGATGATTATAATCCCCGGACATTTGAAACAAAGATCTATAAACAGTTATACTCATAATCCATTGTCATTTGAAATAACATACTAACCAAAGATGCCCACAATCCTCGGTAATTTGAAACAATATCTCTTAACAAGTATGCCAATAATCCCCTGTAATTTGAAACAATATCACTTTACAAGGATGCTCATAATCCCCGGTCATTTGAAACAAAGAGCACAGAACAAGGATGTTTATAATCCTCAGTCAATTGGAACAATGATCACTAAAAAAGAATGCTCATAATCTCTGGTAATTTGAAACAAAGATATTCATAATCTGTGGTCATTTGATACAATAACGCTAAACAAGAATGCCCACAATCCCCCGTCATTTGAAACATTATCACCAAAGAAGGATACTTATAAACAAGATAAACAAGAATGCCCACAATCCCCGTCATTTGAAACATTATCACCAAAGAAGGATACTTATAAACAAGATAAACAAGAATGCCCACAATCCCCCGTCATTTGAAACATTATAACCAAAGAAGGATACTTATAATTCCTTGTTATTTGAAACAAAGATCACTAACGAAGGATGGTTATAATTCCCGTTCATTTTAAACAATATAACTAAAAATGATGCCCCTGATCCCAGGGCATTTGAAACAATATTGCTAAACAAGGATGCTCATAATCCCTGATCATTTGAAACAAAGATTACTAAACAAGGATGCTCATAATCCCTGGTCATTTGAAACAAAGATTACTAAACAAGGATGCTCATAATCCCTGGTCATTTGAAACAAAGATCACTAAACAAGGATGCCCAAGTTCCCAGGGCATTTGAAACAATATCACTAAAAAAGGATGCTCATAATTCCCGGTTATTACTAAACCAGGATGTTCATAATTCTCGGCCATTTGAAAGAAAGATCACTAAACAAGAATGCTCATAATCCCTAGTAATATGAAACAAAGATCACTAAAGATGTATGCTCATAATCCCCTGTCATTTGAAACAATATCACTAAACAAAGATACTCATAATCTGTGGTCATTTGATACAATATCACTAAACAAGAATGCCCACAATACCCCGTCATTTGAAACATTATCACTAAAGAAAGATACTTATAATTCCTTGTTATTTGAAAAAAAGATCACTAAACAAGAATGCCCACAATCCCCGTCATTTGAAACATTATCACCAAAGAAAGATACTTATAACTCCTTGTTATTTGAAACAATGTGACTAAACATTTGAAATAAAGATCACTAAAGAAGGGTTCTCATAATCCCCGGGCATTTCAAACAATATTTAAAAAAAAAAACGATGCTCATAATCCCCGGTCGCTTGAAACAAAGATCTATAAACAAGAATACTTATAATCCCTGGTCATTTTAAACATCATCCCTATACGAAGATGTTCACAATCCTTGGTCATTTGATACAGTATCACTAAACAAGGATAATCATAATCCTGGTATTTTGAAACAATATCAGTAAATATGAACACTCATAAGTAAAGTTCTCTGCTGTTAAAACTTCCTTTGTAATCACTGTGAGATAAATTATTACAAACGTTTTAAAACTAATTCAAATTAATGTGTAAAAAATTGATTAATGGGAAATATATTGCCTTCAAATTCTTTGCAGTAGTACGAGCCAAAGAAGAATATTTTTTCGCATATAGAACTAGAGATAATAGAATAATCCCACATTAGGTAATCTGTAGATTCATCAAACATATATTGAGAAGACGCAGATGAGTATAGAGACAATTTTTACTAGAGAAACCTGATACGAGAGAGGTCGTTAAATACTCAAGATCTAAATGTGAGGATCTAATAAGAAACACATTAGTTGTGAAAAAATTGTTTGAAGGAATGAAATCAAGTTACCTACACTTATAGCATTGATAAGAAGTTTACAGCACTTATTAATTGATTAGTTATCCTGGCGACTGTTTTTGTTCAGCTTGGTGCATGATGGTGGGTGAAGTAAGTCTTTAAAATGTAAAGACTGTTGTTTGCATTCCGTACTTTTGTTAAATGTTTATTTTTGTTTATATGGAAATGTGTTTAGTTTAATCAAGCTGAACAAAATATATTTTGTTTGCTTTAGGATGTGATTTAAAATATAAAACATTTCAGAAACATAAATAGTGCATTTTTCTTTGTTTTTAGCGCAAAGCTTCGCAATGTGTAATCTGTGCTGTACCCATCACAGGTATCGAAATTGTAACGTTGTAAACTTTCAGGCCTATCGCTGAACCACACTTTTTAATAGCAAATCTTGTATCATTTAAAGATGGTTTTGATCATACAGGTTGCTCTCCAGTGGAACAGCGGGATGTCTTCGGTCTTACAACGCTAGAAACCGAGTTTCGATACCCGTGGTGGGCAGAGCACAGATAGCCCTTGTGTAGCTTTGTGCATAATTAAAAACAAACAAACAATAATACATATTATTTACTTTATTTTCTGGCAGGCTTAACTTTGTCACTCAGTATTATGATCCTGTATTCGGAAACTGTTACACCTTCAACGCAGCTTGGTCTGGAAAGAAACTTCTGAAAGCGTACTGGCAACATTTCGAGTCCACTCATCATCCACCGACAATAAAGAACAATAGTAAGTCATTTTCTTAAACAATGTACAGCCTAAACCATACTTGAAGAGTTATTTAATGAGAAACTTACACTATAAGGCAACTAGAAGAGTATGATCTTACAACTTGTAAATAACTAAGTTCATACTAAGC
>NW_013676563.1:17529-18231 GCF_000517525.1 Limulus polyphemus | reverse complement strand
TGGTTACTAATACATACATATATATATATATATATATATATATATATAAACCTATTGCAGTATATATTGTTGTTCCCTAATGGTTTTTATTCAACATGTTTTAAGCTTTCACTTTACAAACTATGCAGTTATTAACCCTAGAATTAACAGTAAAAACTATGCAGTTATTAACCCTAGAATTAACAGCACAAACCATGCAGTTATTAACTCTAGTGTTAACAGTGTAATCCATGCTATTATTAACCCTAAAATTAATTGTACAAATCTTATAGTTATTAACATTTAACACAGGCTTGCAATGGTTTCATTGTCTTCAAATGTTTACATGTTCTACAATAATTCCTTTATGCTGAATCCATCACGTACAGATTTTTCACCAGATGTCATAGTGCAATACATAAAAGAAAGACCATAACACGTTGTTTTGAGACTAAAAGACATAGATTTCACAAAAATATTCAGGATAAATGAGGATGCATATTCATTTGACATCAATGTTCTTCCCTTTTCTTCAGTTTGTATTTTTGTTAACAAAAATTATAATTCAAAAATGTTCATTATTGGAAATGAAACAATATTGTTACGTCTCCGTTTGTTAATTAACTTTCCGTAACTTCGTTCCGACGAAACTTTAGCGACACAAGCCCTTACTTAATAAAACTGGTTTATTCTTTCTGAATATAACTTTACGATACACTCAGC
>NW_013676563.1:15313-16896 GCF_000517525.1 Limulus polyphemus | reverse complement strand
CCCGACAATTCCCAAAGGTTCAATAGAACGAGTCACGTGACATCGTTGACGCAACAATAATTTGATCTAAGAGTTTTGTTCCTTCCCGATTTATAGAAAATCCTTATGTGATAGAAAAAATTTATATTGTTTTCAAAATCTGCATAGCTGAATTATGGAAAATCCATTACTAAAACCAAAACAACTTTTATTATGAAGTTTAAATTCACAGGCATGTGTAATTAACAGCACAAACCATGCAGTTATTAACAGTAGTACAATCCATGAAGTTATTAACCCTAGAGTTAACATTATAAACTATGAAGTTATTAACCCTGGAATTATTGAAGAAGTCCACATAAACGTAAATTGTTTGTGGGTTTATAACTTTGTTGGTTCCATTGTTCCTAATAAACATACGAGACACACAAAAAGTGCAAACAAAATATGCTCAATGTCACAGTTAATCCCATTGATTATAATGTTGTTGGTTCCATTGTTCCTAATAACATACAAGACACACAAAAAGTGCAAACAAAATATGCTCAGTGTTGCAATTAATCCCATTGATTACTTTTAAGAGTCCCTATATATATTTTATATAGAACTTGTGTGATTTCATTCAATTTTGGATCAGTTATTTACACTAAGTGATGCAACAGGCAAATATATCCAATATGTCGACCCCACCAGTAGTGACCAGTATAGAAAAGTCATGAATTTGAAGTTGAAAGGTTAGAATGTCATGAGAAACATTTATATATATTAAAGTGGGGTGTTTATATTACACACAGTTTAATACAGATTAGTACAAAAAGTTATGTCTCACATGATTTTTTAAAAACGATTAAAATTTTTGGTGGTGAAAGTAAGAATTATATTATTAGAGACTCTTACATCATTATGTTAGTTAGTACACATTTTGTTCATTATACTCTCAAACTAAGTGACAAATGTTCCACTGTAGACTCTTACATCATTATGTTAGTACACATTCTGTTCATTATACTCTCAAACTAAGCAACAAATGTTCCACTGTAGACTCTTACTTTACTGTGTAAGTTAGTACACACTTTGTTCATTATACTCTCAAACTAAGTGACAAATGTTCCACTGTAGACTCTTACTTTATTATGTTAGTTAGAATACACCTCGTTCATTATACTCTCAAACTAAGTGACAAATGTTCCACTGTAGACTCTTACATCATTATATTAGTTAGTATACACTTTGTTCATTATACTCTCAAACTAAATGACAAATGTTCTACTGTAGACTTTTACTTTATTTCTATGATACACTATATTCATTTTTTGAATTCATTCACAATTTTCTTATGTTTCCCTTGTACACAATACGTGGTTATATACATGTATGTTTTCAGGAACGAGACAAACAGATGATGACAAGAACGACTGTATTTGAACTTGTCCAGGCTCTCAAGTTTAAGTCCACCATTCCAGATGAGAATCTACTCATGCTAGTACAGGTAAGAAGTTGTCCAGTACAGATAAGAAACTTAAACAACTGTGTTCACATTCAGTGGAAGTTGTCCAGTACAGGTAAGAAACTTAAACAACTGTGTTCACATTCAGTGGAGGTTG
>NW_013676563.1:10271-14373 GCF_000517525.1 Limulus polyphemus | reverse complement strand
TCCAGTACAGGTAAGAAACTTAAACAACTGTATTTACATTCAGTGGAAGCTGTCCAGTACAGGTAAGAAACTTAAACAACTGTATTTACATTCAGTGGAAGCTGTCCAGTACAGGTAAGAAACTTAAAAAAGTGTGTATACATTCAGTGAAAGTTGTCCAGTACAGGTAAGAAATTTTAACAAGTGTGTATACATTCAGTGAAAGTTGTCCAGTACAGGTAAGAAACTTAAACAACTGTATTTACAATCAGTGGAAGCTGTCCAGTACAGGTAAGAAACTTAAACAACTGTATTTACATTCAGTGGAAGCTGTCCAGTACAGGTAAGAAACTTAAACAACTGTATTTACATTCAGTGGAAGCTGTCCAGTACAGGTAAGAAACTTAAACAACTGTATTTACATTCAGTGGAGGTTGGCCAGTACAGGTAAGAAACTTAAACAACTGTATTTACATTCAGTGGAAGCTGGCCAGTACAAGTAAGAAACTTAAACAACTGTATTTACATTCAGTGGAAGCTGTCCAGTACAGGTAAAAAACTTAAACAACCATGTTTACATTCAGTGGAACTTGTCCATTACAGGTAAGAAACTTAAACAACCATGTTTACATTCAGTGGAACTTGTCCATTACAGGTAAGAAACTTAAACAACTGTGTTTACATTCAGTGGAGGTTGGCCAGTACAGGTAAGAAACTTAAACAACTGTATTTACAATCAGTGGAAGCTGTCCAGTACAGGTAAGAAACTTAAACAACTGTATTTACAATCAGTGGAAGCTGTCCAGTACAGGTAAGAAACTTAAACAACTGTATTTACATTCAGTGGAGGTTGGCCAGTACAAGTAAGAAACTTAAACAACTGTATTTACATTCAGTGGAAGCTGTCCAGTACAGGTAAGAAACTTGAACAACTGTGTTTACATTCAGTGGAAGCTGTCCAGTACAGGTAAGAAACTTAAACAACTGTATTTACATTCAGTGGAAGCTGTCCAGTACAGGTAAGAAACTTAAACAACTGTATTTACAATCAGTGGAAGCTGTCCAGTACAGGTAAGAAACTTAAACAAGTGTGTTTACATTCAGTGGGAGTTGTCCAGTACAGGTAAGAAACTTAAACAACTGTATTTACATTCAGTGGAAGCTGTCCAGTACAGGTAAGAAACTTAAACAACTGTGTTTACATTCAGTGGAAGCTGTCCAGTACAGGTAAGAAACTTAAACAACTGTATTTACATTCAGTGGAAGCTGTCCAGTACAGGTAAGAAACTTAAACAAGTGTGTATACATTCAGTGAAAGTTGTCCAGTACAGGTAAGAAATTTAAACAACTGTGTTTACATTCAGTGGAAGTTGTCCAGTACAGGTAAGAAACTTAAACAACTGTATTTACAATCAGTGGAAGTTATCTTTGATATTTATCATTCTTGTTTAATGAGAATAATTCACTATGATTTTTGTTTTCCTTAGTTTGTTCTACAAGATGTTGGTGGGTCACTGGGGTCATCAGTTATGTTAGGAGACTTTGTCCATCCTTCAGAAATACCCAGTTTGGTGAGTTATTTAACACATTGGAAAATGTAATCTGCTGTACTTAAATAATATTGTAAACAAAATAAAAAATAATGGTTTGATTTGAAAGCAGTTTGTTTAGAGAATGAAAGGAAATTTAAAGTTGTGGAATTAGTCTGAATGTTTATAAATTTCAGTTGAATTACATTCTTAGTAATTATTGAGATTAAAAAATTGTTTATTTATATATATATATTTTTTTACTTCTGATTTTTCATGAATTATGATTAAGATATCTGTAGAATAAGTAAAATTTATTTTTCTAAATTTTGTGTGGTGGTTTTACCCAAATGTGACGAGGCATGGTATATGAAGTTTTACTTAAGCCTAATTCTGCTTTGTCTCTTGGTAATATCACCAAACAGGGCCAACTTCATCTTGGGCTAATGGCCATAATAAACTGCCTAACTGATGATCTGGGGCAGAGTGAGCATAGAACTTTTTTGTAGTTTGCCTGTGACACTTGTAATTAACACTATTCATTATTAATTGTAATTAACACTGTAGAATTTTAGCATCTCTTTTGGTAGAGGTTATTATGTAATTGCTGAAGTGTTGTCAATGTTTTGTACTAGTTTTCACATGATTTTTTGTGTTGTTAATGTTTTTCCAGTACTCAACTGCTGCCAGTGAGTGTATGAGGCAGAACTTACACGATGCTTTAGAGTTTATCACAGATGTCCACACTTTAAGTAAAATTAAGGTGAGTTTCAATTGAGTTAGTGAATACTGTAATCACAAGTAGAACAGAATGTATGTAACATCATGATGTTACCTTCATTTTACAGGATTATTTTAGTGTTAGATAAGTTCAAAATCTCCGGTAAGTGTTTCATTTATGTAAAAAAAATCACATACACTTGAAATCAGGTGTGTCCCAGTGATTAGCATACCTTGAGTTGTGATTCTGATAGTTCATGATATCATCTTGTTGCCATAGAAATATGCTCCACACTTTGAAGACAGTATAAGTGTGTCTTCCAAATCTCACTGTTTGATCAGAGAAGAATAGCCGGAGAGTTGGCTAGTTGTCTTATCTGTAGTCTAGCAGTTGAAAATTAGGGACAGCAACAGCTATGCACAGATAGCTTTTATATCACTTTAAACATAAATCGGAAATGAACACATACTCTTTCTGCATCAGTTTGTAACAGACACAAAGTTTTTAAATTATATACATTATGTAGGTAACAATTTATTGTTGGAGAAAAATTCGAAGGAAATTACATTTTAATGCATGTAATTTTGATCAACTGCAAAGGTGTATAAAAATATACATGTGTAAAAGTTTGTATGTAAAGTTTATTTATTTCGTTTCTACGAGAATTTCCATATTATCAACTTAGGACCTTTACGAAAAAAATGTCTCAAATATTGGATGTGTTTAATGACGTGGATGGAACATAGTAAACTTTAGTAATTTTATTTTGATGAAATAGTTATATATCCACTATCTTGATAGCAACAGAAATGATAATGACTGATAGTGCTACGAAAAAAAACAGCATCGTAATTCAGGGATAAACGAAGCACTTTGGTACTTGATTTCCACAAAAATTAGAGATTCGTGGACCTAATATGTGGAAGGATAGGTATACAGATTTATTCATTACAGATAAAATGGAAGACATTAGTTTGTATGGCCAATGATCTACTCGGTAACATAGTGAAATCAGGACAGGACTTTTACGGCAAGTCTTAGCCATTTCAGACTAGGACACAAAGTACTCTTCTCAAAGATTAAAAATAATGTGGTCTAAGAGCACTAAAACTGCATTCCAAATGCATGTTCTGTGTAGCTGACCAGTCACAAAAAGGCCACCAAAATGCAGAAATATCTTTGCTTGATGGGCTCTAGGTGGTTCAGTGATGGGTTTCAGGGCTTATAATATAGAA
Source organism: Limulus polyphemus (assembly GCF_000517525.1). Lineage (NCBI taxonomy): Eukaryota > Metazoa > Arthropoda > Merostomata > Xiphosura > Limulidae > Limulus > Limulus polyphemus. Next base: position 10,909 of record NW_013676563.1, on the reverse strand, counting down.
AACTGGGTCTCAATACCCATGTTAGGCAGAGTACGGATAGACAATTCTGTAGCTTTGTACTTAACAATAAACAAAAAACAAATGCATGCTCCATGGTGTAGTTGCATGGTAGCCCTCTATACACATGGCAAAGTATGACATGATGTAACTATCCCGTGAAGCTTTGTACTTAACAATAAACAAACAAAAAACACATGCTCCATGGTGTAGTTGCAAGGTAGCTCTCTATACACATGGCAAAGTATGACACGATGTAACTATCCCGTGATAGTTACATAGGGGTATATTTAATTATAACTTTGTAGATGTACTTGAAGGTTAATAACATATTAATTTATAGATTTGTAGATGTACTTGAAGGTTAATAAGATATTTAATTATAACTTTGTAGATGTACTTGAAGGTTAATAAGATATTTATTTATAACTTTGTAGATGTACTTGAAGGTTAATGAGATATTTATTTATAGCATTGTAGATGTACTTGAAGGTTCAGGGGTATATTTAATTATAGCTTTGTAGATGTACTTGAAGGTTAATGAGATATTTATTTATAACTTTGTAGATGTACTTGAAGGTTAATGAGATATTTATTTATAACTTTGTAGTTGTACTTGAAGGTTAATGAGATATTTATTT
>NW_013676563.1:5230-9400 GCF_000517525.1 Limulus polyphemus | reverse complement strand
TGCCTTATGCCAGTATTACTTTTTGCCTTATGGCAGCATTACTTTTTGCCTTATGGCAGCATTACTTTTTGGCTAATGCCAGCTTTACTTTTTGCCTAATGCCAGTATTACTTTTTGCCTAATGCCAGTATTACTTTTTGCCTTATGCCAGTATTACTTTTTGCCTTATGCCAGTATTACTGTTTGCCTTATGCCAGTAATACTGTTTGTCTTATGGAAGTGGTATTGTTTGCCTTGTACCAGTATTACTCTTTACCTTATTCAAGTGTTATTGTTTGCCTTATGCCAGTATTCTTTTTTGCCTTATGCCAGTATTACTGTTTGTCTTATGGAAGTAATATTGTTTGCCTAATGCCAGTATTACTGTTCACCTTATTCAAGTGTTATTGTTTGCCTAATGCCAGTATTACTGTTCACCTTATTCAAGTGTTATTGTTTGCCTAATGCCAATATTACTTTTTGCCTTATGCCAGTATTACTGTTTACCTTATTCAAGTGTTATTGTTTGCCTTATGCCAGTATTACTGTTTACCTTATTCAAGTGTTATTGTTTGCCTTATGCCAGTAATACTGTTTGTCTTATGGAAGTGGTATTGTTTGCCTTGTACCAGTATTACTGTTTACCTTATTCAAGTGTTATTGTTTGCCTTATGCCAGTTTTACTGTTTGTCTTATGGAAGTGTTACTGTTTGCCTTATACCAATGTAAGTGTTTGCCTTATGAAAGTGTTATTGTTTGCATCACACCAATGTAAGTGTTTGCCTTATGAAAGTGTTATTGTTTGCCTTATACTAATGTAAGTGTTTGCATTATGCCAGTATTACTGTTTGTCTTATGGCAGTGTTACTGTTTAACTTATATTAGTATTACTGTTTGTCTTATGGATGCGTTATTGTTTGTCTTATGGAAGTGTTACTGTTTACCTTATACCAGTATTACTGTTTGTCTTATGGAAGTATTACTGTTTACCTTATATTAGTATTACTGTTTGTCTTATGGAAGTGTTATTGTTTACCTTATATTAGTATTACTGTTTGTTTTATGGAAGTGTTATTGTTTGTCTTATGGAAGTGTTACTGTTTACCTTATACCAGTATTACTGTTTGTCTTATGGAAGTATTACTGTTTACCTTATATTAGTATTACTGTTTGTCTTATGGAAGTGTTATTGTTTACCTTATACCAGTATTACTGTTTGTCTTATGGAAGTATTATTGTTTACCTTATATTAGTATTACTGTTTGTCTTATGGAAGTGTTATTGTTTACCTTATATTAGTATTACTGTTTGTCTTATGGAAGTGTTACTGTTTACCTTATACCACTATTACTGTTTGTCTTATGGAAGTATTACTGTTTACCTTATATTAGTATTACTGTTTGTCTTATGGAAGTGTTATTGTTTACCTTATATTAGTATTACTGTTTGTCTTATGGAAGTGTTACTGTTTACCTTATACCATTATTACTGTTTATTACAGAGTAGTCTTCATGGAACTTCAGCCCGTCTAAATGAAGAAACATTAGGTGGACAACTTAAAGCAGGTATCGCTCAGTACCTTGCCATTGAAATATCGAAAGGTAATGGCCGTGACAACCGAGCCATTGCAAAATACCTACCCTGGTTGTACAACCCACCATCAACTTTACAGCAAGGGTGTGTTTTTCTGCTGTTTTCAGTATTTAATTGGAAGTCTGAAACTAATTAAACAATTAGATTGTTTTTTATGTCTTTTATAATTCTACAAACATGCATGTTTTCTTAAAGTGAATGTTGCTGCTATTAAACAGCTGTGTATTTCCTTTGCAATTTATGCACAATTGTAATTTTCTTTATGGAACATGATAACCATTCTCTGGACCTGACATGATCTGGTGGTTAGGGTTCTGAGAGTTGTGAGTTAAAATCCCCATTGCTGAACATGCTCATTCTACATGCTTGCCACCTGGGCTGACCACCCAAGTGTAAAAATTATTGGCATGCAAAATTACTGGCCAACCCCAAACTAGTTGGGATTAAGTCATTATGAAGTTGTGTAGTCATTCTTCTTCTCTTTGTCAACACTTCTGTAATTAAGAGAGTGAGTTTCTATCAATAAGTAGATTAAGTCATTATGAAGAAGATGTGTAGTCATTCTTCTTCTTCTCTTTGTCAGTACTTCTGTAATTAAGAGAGTGAGTTTCTAACAATAAGTAGATTAAGTCATTATGAAGAAGATGTGTAGTCATTCTTCTTCTTCTCTTTGTCAGTACTTCTGTAATTAAACAAGTGAGTTTCTAACAATAAGTAGATTAAGTCATTATGAAGAAGATGTGTAGTCATTCTTCTTCTTCTCTTTGTCAGTACCTCTGTAATTAAACGAGTGAGTTTCTATCAATAAGTAGATTAAGTCATTATGAAGAAGATGTATATTCATTTTTCTTCTTCTCTTTGTCAGTACTTCTGTAATTAAACAAGTGAGTTTCTATCAATAAGTAAATTAAGTCATTATGAAGAAGATGTATAGTCATTCTTCTTCTTCTCTTTGTCAGTACTTCTGTAATTAAACGAGTGAGTTTCTATCAATAAGTAGATTAAGTCATTATGAAGAAGATGTGTAGTCATTCTTCTTCTCTTTGTCAGTACTTCTGTAATTAAGCGAGTGAGTTTCTATCAATAAGTAGATTAAGTCATTATGAAGAAGATTTGTAGTCATTTTCTTCTCTTTGTCAGTACTTCTGTAATTAAGTGAGTGGGTTTCTATCAATAAGTAGATTATGTCATTATGAAGAAGATTTGTAGTCATTCTTCTTCTCTTTGTCAGTACTTCTGTAATTAAGCGAGTGAGTTTCTATCAATAAGTAGATTAAGTCATTATGAAGAAGATTTGTAGTCATTTTCTTCTCTTTGTCAGTACTTCTGTAATTAAGTGAGTGGGTTTCTATCAATAAGTAGATTATGTCATTATGAAGAAGATTTGTAGTCATTCTTCTTCTCTTTGTCAGTACTTCTGTAATTAAGAGAGTGAGTTTCTATCAATAAGTAGATTAAGTCATTATGAAGAAGATTTGTAGTTATTCTTCTTCTTCTCTTTGTCAGTACTTCTGTAATTAAGCGAGTGAGTTTCTATCAATAAGTAGATTAAGTCATTATGAAGAAGATTGTGTAGTCATTCTTCTTCTCTTTGTCAGTACTTCTGTAATTAAACGAGTAAGTTTCTGTCTGTGTTGTCAGTAAAAATGTATTTTACTTTTTCTTTGTTATTCTAATTTCAGGTTTATGGTGTTTAACATTAAGGTATGATTTAAAAGTTCTCTATTATTTTAGGCCCAAGGAGTTCATAGACTGTGTGGCTCACATCCGTCTACTTTCATGGCTGCTGCTTGGTTCTCTAATGCATAGCACACTTTTACATAGTACAACAAATTTGGTTTGTCAGCCTGTTCCACTTGAAGCTAACTGTCATATTGCTGAACACATTCAAGTTATCTTAGCAGGATTTGCAGAACAATCTAAGGTTTGTCACCAATTTTCTCCTCCGTATTTTTCCAGATGTTAAAGATACTAAGAAGTAGTAGAAACTGTTTTGTTAAACATCCGCAAATAAGTTTTTTTTCCTCCAGTTTTTATTCGTTGAAAATTAAATATAACCAAATAATATATATATTGTCTATTGTTAGCTAAAGTAGTATTTTCCTAATGAATGTTTTCTGTGTTGAGATGTATATTAATAATACAGCTATGAAAAAGAAATAAATGCAGTAATTAACACATAGCTTGCAATTTTGATAGCTGAAACCTTCACTGAAATGCTTAAAGAAAATGATTTAAAAAAATTTATTTAGAGATTACCAATAAATTAAAAAAAAAGGAATTGTAAATCGACATTTAGATATTTTTTTTGTATCTTACAGTTTTCTAAGGTGTAACTGAAATGTTTATAAGTAACATGCAGTGTATGAATATAATGATCATTTCTGTTTTACTAAGAGATTAAACCTGCAGATTTAGGTGTTTACCTTCTGGTTTATAAGAAAAAATCATACTTTCTCACACCAAAACCATTACTATCAGTATATTTGAAAGAAATTGCTCATTATCTTGTATAAACTAGAGTGAGATAACTACTGTCTATGTTTATATTAGTCTTAGAGTGAGATAAATACTGTCTATGTTTATATTGGTCCTAGA
>NW_013676563.1:0-4366 GCF_000517525.1 Limulus polyphemus | reverse complement strand
AAATACTGTCTATGTTTATATTGGTCCTAGAGTGAGATAAATACTGTCTATGTTTATATTGGTCCTAGAGTGAGATAAATACTGTCTATGTTTATATTGGTCCTAGAGTGAGATAAATACTGTCTATTTTTATATTAGTCCTAGAGTGAGATAAATACTGTCTATGTTTATATTCGTCCTAGAGTGAGATAACTACTGTCTATGTTTATATTCGTCCTAGAGTGAGATAAATACTGTCTATGTTTATATTAGTCCTAGAGTGAGATAACTACTGTCTATGTTTATATTGGTCCTAGAGTGGGATAAATACTGTCTATGTTTATATTGGCCCTAGAGTGAGGTAAATACTGTGTATGTTTATATTGGTCCTAGAGTGAGGATAAATACTGTCTATGTTTATATTAGTTCCTATAGTAAGATAAATACTGTCTATGTTTATATTGGTCCTAGAGTGAGATAAATACTGTCTATGTTTATATTAGTTCTAGAGTGAGATAGCATGACTGTGAATTGCAAAGTTGTATTCAGAAAGAATAAACCAGTTTTATTTAAGAAAGGACGTGTATTGCTAAAGTTTCTTCGGAAAGAATTTTTACGGAAAATTAACTAATGACCAGAGACGTAACAGTATTAATGAAAACTGGCTTATAGGGGAACCGTTATGTGGTTCATGCTTAATGTTGTAATAAATAATTGTGTTAGGTAGTAGTTTTTATTGTAATATAAATCATAAATTGACCAAAAAAATCAAACTTATATTTTAAAAGTCCCATAGTTATCATCCCATTTGTTTGATGAAGCAGCTGTTTTAGATATGGTGACTTTTATCAGGTGTTACTAGGTTTTATTAATGCAAGGGTTAATCTAGTTGATGTTTTTTTCAGGCTTCTGTCTTGCACATGTCATCATTGTTTCATGGATTTATCTTATGTCAGGTAATGTCCTTTATTTTTTGGTTAAAATCTTGGAACTCGATAAAACCCTTTACTTGTGTAGAAACTGTGAAGATTTGTGTCCTGTGATTTTATTGTGTCTATATGTAGATGATATCGAATATCAGTAATGGATGAGCAAATAATGGCTGCCAAAGCTGCAAACAACAGCTTTGAAAACTTTTTATTCTAAGTTGTTATTAAAAGACAAGTGTATGTTATTATTAACTATCCCTCTGGTTGCAAGAAAACAAAGAGAATGTGTTTTGCCACTTATTGCTTGTAGTCTTGTAAGTAGTGAATTAAAATTATCATTTTGTGTATGTAATGATGAATTGATAACATTTTATAACCACTCTTACAGTTCAATTATCAATATAATTAGTCACTATAAATTGAGAAACTGTGTCATTACTTCATTATCACGTTAACTGACCATTAAAAATTTAGGTATTATGTCAACATATTATTTACTGTACCATTCTAGTGTGTTTGTGTTTTGGAGTACAGATATTTACTGTACCATTCTAGCGTGTTTGTGTTTTGGAGTACAGATATTTACTGTACCATTCTAGTGTGTTTGTGTTTTGGAGTACAAATATTTACTGTACCATTCTAGTGTGTTTGTGCTTTGGAGTACAGATATTTACTGTACCATTCTAGCATGTTTGTGTTTTGGAGTACAGATATTTACTGTACCATTCTAGTAGTGTTTGTGTTTTGGAGTACAGATATTTACTGTACCATTTCAGTGTGTTTGTGTTTTGGAGTACAGATATTTACTGTACCATTTCAGTGTGTTTGTGTTTTGGAGTACAGATATTTTACTGTACAATTCTAGTGTGTTTGTGTTTTGGAGTACAGATATTTACTGTACCATTTCAGTGTGTTTGTGTTTTGGAGTACAAATATTTACTGTACCATTCTAATGTGTTTGTGTTTTGGAGTACAGATATTTACTGTACCATACTAGTGTGTTTGTGTTTTGGAGTACAGATATTTGAACATATTATTTTTTTTTAATTTTAACAAACCTTTCATGCTGTTGTAACTCATGTTTTAGTATAGTAACCATTCTTAACTACAGACATACAAAGCTGTGTTCATAAGTACTGTATTTTCACCCCTCTTTTTAGTGTCATATTGTTTAAAAGAGTTATTGCTGTGTTTGTCATTATATTAAGCCTAGTATAGTGTTCACGTTCAAAGCATATTATTGTGATAGTAGGAACTATAAAATTAGGAACTTTCAAATAGTCTGAAAAGTGAAGCCTTTGTTTCTTTCTAACTGTCATTTCTGTATAATTACCAATTAAAGATTACCATAAAAAAGTTAAGAGTATTCATTTTAAGTTTTAAATAGCTCTGGACAATGTACTGTGAACACATGGTTTCATTAAACCCACCTGGAAGTGAACAGAACACTCAGTGCTCTCTAACTCTTGCCGACTTCTGGGCCAAGGTAACGCCAGGCATCCTGCAGCTAGTATGTCACTCCAAAGTGGTACGTATTGTGTAGAATTAGTGATGACTTAAAATACCATACTCTGATAGTCATATATATAAAGATATTTAAGTCATAAAACCTGCATCTCTGTTTATCATCCTATTGTTTCTTCCGTGTGAAGAATAAGTTCACACAGCTAGTGCATCTTTATGATCCTATTGTTTCTTCCCTGTGAACAACAAACACATGCTATATTTTTATACTCATTTTTTAAAAGTTTTTTAGTATAATTTTTGTTGCTTCGTACATGTCAATATTCAACAGATGTATATTTAAACAGTGAATTACATGTTCTTCTGTAATAATAAAGACTAATGTTCTTAAAGCCTTCGAGTTAAACTTGGTAATTCTTTCAGGATGTTTATGATGAAATAATGATGTAGTTTTCATTGTAATGTTTAGAATGGAAGTTCCCTTGTTCATACATAGGTTGAAACAGTTGATTGCAGTCGATGTGAAATAAAATATAAAACAATAATGTATATAGTACTGTATTTTGTTAATGAGATATTTGTTGAGGCAATTTAAGGCAAATGTATGTTTTTCCTATTATTTCTACTGGTCAATAACTATGTGGTTAGTTCTTTTCTTTAACTGGTAATTTAGTTCACTCTATGGTCATCATGATTAATTACAGCAATGTTCCTTAAATGGCAAAGATATAGTATATGTTACAGTATTAAACTTTACACACATTTTGTGGTAACAGGTTTCTCTGGTGTCACAAATTGTTGCGAGGAACTGGATTAAACAATAGTAGAAGATGTGTCCCTTATTTATAGTATTACGTTTTAAGTCCAGCAGTTGTATTCATTGTTGAACATTTTTGTTTTATTAACCATCTTAGAGAAGTATTGATACCTGATCAGATGTATTAAGTATTCTTTTTAAGTTACATATAATATATGTACAGAGGAACCTAAACTGTTTCTTTATCCTGAATGTTTCAAATCTGTTGCTCAAGATTGGAGTTTTTCACAGCTAGTTAAACCATAGATGAAAAACAAAAGTTTAAGATATTTATTTAAAAAACTGGGTTCTTACTCTAAAGCATGAACATAGAATCTGAACAAAAACCTGAAATAATTTTAGTGTTAAGAATCATAAGTGTGAAGATTCTATGAATCCATGAATGCTATCATGCTCCAGGTTGAACAAAAAATGTGGCCTGGCTAACTAATGTTTACTGTAAAAGTAAAGCTACCAGTTTGGCTGCACCTTTTTTGTCACACCTAAGGTGTTTTTGATTATATTACACTTGACTAGAGTGTGGGTTATCCATATTTGTCTAGTTATGGTAAGAGTTCTGATAACATTGGCTGTAAATTTAAACATATGTTAGAGAACCAATACATCTCTGTAATGATGAGATCCTGTTTGTGGCTAGGCAGCTGTTTCACTACAAAAATATATTTGTCTAATAAAGGGGGAGAGAACAAGAACTATCACAGAAATTTAATCGCATGAACTGAAATAGAGGTCATTACAAATATGAAATAAATCTTTAATTAAACATAACCTTATTTTTGATACAATATTTCTGTCACAATAGAAAAACAAAAATATCCTAAGTAAAGGCCTGGCTATACAATCTACATTGAAAATATGTAGAAAGGTTGCTGTATATTGATACTAATGTATACTAAGCAAAGGCCTGGCCATACAATCTACATTAGAAATATGTAGAAAGGTTGCTGTATATTGTCACTAATGTATACTAAGTAAAGGCCTGGCCATACAATCTACATTAGAAATATGTAGAAAGGTTGCTGTATATTGTCACTAATGTATACTAAGTAAAGGCCTGGCCATACAATCTACATTAAAAATATGTAGAAAGGTTGCTGTATATTGTCACTAATGTATACTAAGTAAAGGCCTGGCCATACAATCTACATTAAAAATATGTAGAAAGGTTGCTGTATAT
>NW_013676562.1:10142-18140 GCF_000517525.1 Limulus polyphemus | reverse complement strand
TGCTTTAATATTTTACAATATCTCTAGAGTACTGTCCAGAAATAACTTTGAAAAGAAACACACTTTTTTTTTTTTGAAACTGTAAAATAAGTGTAGATCCATCTGAAATACTCCCAAGCTATTTGTGTCAGTGTTTCGGGTGATAAACTACCCCCCCCCCCCATTGTTTCTCCACCTACAAACATGGCAGTTCAAAAAGGGATCATTTAGGTGGTTTCCCTAATACCAACCAACAGATACCTGATAAATATAAAGTATTAAAAGGCAAAAATGCGTTCAAATTAGAAATATTGAATTGTTAAAATCTGGTTCCCTATCTACTGATTTCCCAATCTATTAATTTCAAATCACGAAGTGACTGGATCATTCTTCAACAAGCATTAAACGCTTCCTATGATGTCAAAATGTAAAGCAAACACATATTGACCTATCATATAGTGACAACCACTGGTGTTGAATGTTAAGCTAGAAGTTTAATATTTTTGAAAGTTTCACTGGTCCACTTTCGTGTGCCTAAGTTACTGTTAATATTTCATCTGTTATAAGTTTATTGTGGAAAATGACTCCGAAATCAGTCCCCATTTTGCAGAATAAAGCTTACGTAGTTAATAGTAATCACGTTATGCTGTTGTAGGTTAAGATGGAAAGTTTACCCTGCTCGAACAGAACGTGAAATGATCTTAAAGTTAACCGCCATGACGACTGTCAAGGGTCGTCAGCCCCAGCTGAAAGTCGACTTGTTCAACAGAACTGTTGTGCCAAATAGAATCAAGTGCACAGTGCCTTACAAAAACAGTGATCTAAGCAGTTTGGTAGCCCTAGTCTATATCTGATGTTAAAAACATCAAAACAAATGTCTTTGTAGTTAGAGTGAGAAAGATGTCGCGTGTTGCTAACAAGTTAAAACATTTTCTCATTAATTTCATTATACGTCATAAAAAAAAACACATATTAAACATGTGCAGGAGGCACTCGAAAAAAGCAACACGTAATATAATAGTAATACATGCTTTTGATGGGGGGAGGTCCAATTATCAGACTTCAGACTCTTTGCTTGACACTATAACACAAATGGATTTGATTATTTTAGAGCTGAAAATCTGAAGCATCTCTTGTTCATGAGTAGCAGTTTAAATTGGTCGATAGTCACAATTCTACTAAAACTGGTAACAAGGAATGTTTACAGTATTTAGGGTTTTTGTTATTATCTTTGTTTAATTTAAACATTTCTCTACACAGTTGGGCTTTCTCAAAAAATAAAACATGCAGTAAAATATATACATTCAGTCTTAGACACAAGAAAATACTTTTAATATAACTAGAACTAAGAAAAGTATACAAAAAGAAAAACGCTTTCAAAAACTGTAACTGAATAAATTACAGAAAATAAACTTTATCAGAAATGAACCTTAACAAAGTTGAAATTACCTTTACTATATAAAGATAAACTTAAAGTTAAAACTGAGAAAAATACACAAAAATATAATTTAACAATGCTGAAACAGAGTAAAGTATAGTAAATAAAACTCAACAACACTGAAACCGAGTGACGTATAGTAAATATAACTCAACAATACTGAAACCGAGTGACGTATAGTAAATATAACTCAACAATACTGAAACCGAGTGACGTATAGTAAATATAACTCAACAATACTGAAACTGAGTGACGTATAGTAAATAAAACTACAACAATACTGAAACTGAGTGACGTATAGTAAATAAAAATCAACAATACTGAAACTGAGTAAATATAGTCAATAAAACTACAATACTGAAACTGAGTAAAGTATAGTCAATAACACCCAACAATACTGAAATTGAGTAAAGTATAGTCAATAACACCCAACAATACTGAAATTGAGTAAAGTATAGTCAATAGAACTCAACAATACTGAAATTGAGTAAAGTATAGTCAATAGAACTCAACAATACTGAAATTGAGTAAAGTATAGTCAATAACACCCAACAATACTGAAATTGAGTAAAGTATAGTCAGTAACACCCAACAATACTGAAATTGAGTAAAGTATAGTCAATAGAACTCAACAATACTGAAATTGAGTAAAGTATAGTCAATAGAACTCAACAATACTGAAATTGAGTAAAGTATAGTCAATAGAACTCAACAATACTGAAATTGAGTGAAATATAGTCAATAGAACTCAACAATACTGAAACTGAGTAAAGTATAGTCAATAAAACTCAACAATTGAGTGAAGTATATCAAAATGAACTTAATTTCAGTCTGAACAAGTACAGAAAACAAAATTTAACAAAGATGAATCTCGGTACAGTGTAGAAAAAAAATATGATAGCTGAAACTGAGTACACTATACAAAATAAAACTTTACAAAGCTGGAAATGAATAAAATATACAGAAATAGGAATATAAGATTTAAGCCTTATAACTAGCAGAAAGTGTGAGTTACTGTGGTTGCTGGTGTTTGTTTTAAGGTGATACATTTGTATGGAATATATAATTATAATTATGTTCAAGATTTTCTGAATTCAAATGATATAAGTCCATATAATACTTACAAAACTTTACTTGTGCAACTGTTTAGTATAAAATAATAACCTGGTAAATAAACTTTGTTTTAACTACTGTCTAAAGAGGGCTATAAAAGTCGATATTCTTTGAGAACCTGATGACAGAACTTATGTATATTGGTGAAGAACTCTCACAATGATTTGTACACTTATGTATATTGGTGAAGGACTCTCACAATGATTTGTACACTTATGTATATTGGTGAAGGACTCTCACAAGGATTTCTAGAATTGCCTTAAGTCAATGGACACTTACTCTTTCACTGGATTTGCCCAGCTTTTTCCTCATCTTAAACTTCGCTTTTTTATCGCTAATAATACCGATTTCTGAGATATTTTTCTAAGTAGGATTTAAAAGGATGATATTATTGAACGATATTATGGTAACAGAGAGAAACTTTACCTCCAGTTTTCTGTGCTCTAAAAACAACAACAAAAGATATTATGATAACAGAGAGAAACTTTACCTCCAGTTTTCTGTGCTCTAAAAACAACAACAAAAGATGTTATGGTAACAGAGAGAAACTTTTCCTCCAGTTTTCTGTGCTCTAAAAACAACAACAAAAGATGTTATGGTAACAGAGAGAGGCTTTACCTCCAGTTTTCTGTGCTCTAAAAAGAACAACAACAAAACGAGATAGAAAACAACCTATGTGAAAACAACAAGATAGTGACTCATTTTTACGCTAAAGTTTTGATGATAAAACTATTCTTTTTCCCAAAGTTGTATTTTTACCATGTTTTGGTGTTGGTGCATACAAGGTTCATCAGACAGTGTCCAAAACTTTCCTGTCAGCCTAAAGTACATGTAGTAAATATAGATTTCGCTATGTTTTGACGTCCACTTCAAAGGCACATCTAATCCTCTTGTAGCCTGTACAATGTGGAGCTATATAATTGTTTTATATATTTGACGCCAGAGCGTTGGTATTTTATAGCCTTGACTAGTTGTTTAGATAACAACCGCTATGATTATAATTATTACACTGTACGAGGAACGGTTATATTAAATACTTGCTGTAAGAAGGACTTGAAACAATGTGTTCTAGTACGTTTGTGGAAGTAATAAATTTATTATCTCAACAGAATGTGTATGTGTTCTAGTTAACATGATGATGTTTGTATAGCTTGTGGTGAACAGACTGCGGCTGCTGAAAAAAAATCTTGCTTTTTGTTTTTTTTTCTTCTGTGAATTCCTTATGTCCAGGAATTTAAATATTTAAAATTTTTTTTACAAAAATTACCTGAATTTAATTCATTTCTTACTTTGAAATATGGATTAATTGGAATAAACCGGAATGTAATATAAACTGTAATTTGTTTTGTTTTCACAATTAAGCTTGTTAGACGTTATACGTGAATGTTGAACCCCTCATAACATTAACCACGTGAGTCATTAGTAAATAACCTCTCTTCCAGTTTGTCTCAACAGGTAAGGTTCCAGTCCTACTTGGTTTTTGTAAGCCCTCTGTAGTTAGAAATAAAGCCTAATGTTTTGGCCCAAAAATATTGTTTCTAGACCTTTTATTTCTATTTATATTCGACTAAACTTGAGGGGGGGATAAAGAAATGAATGAAATTCACAAAAATATTTCAATTCTTTCAGCTGTAAATAAAACAGTGAAAGCATGTCGTTGGAATAATAGTTGGTATTGATATTAAACAGAAAACAGACGCATGTATGAAAAGAAAACACACACTAAACAATAAAAAAAGCCTATAGTACAGTGAAAAGAGCATAACAAAACGCACCTGGAACGTATGATACTGAGCTGTCTTGTTATAGCTATAGTCGAATCACTCACCTAAATATCACTTTTTATTAAGTGAGAGATACACCGATTTCAAGGATCTACTTAACGTCAGCCATTAATAAAGTTTTACGCATGTAAGCTACGTACCATATTAACTATATTATAACGAGTGTTCAAATAGATGAAACTGGGGTAAAATGGGCACCATAGGTCTCAATGTGGTTTCCAAAAATTAAGATGGATGTAATAAAAAAAGTCATATATAGTTAAAACAAATTAAAAACAATTTTTTTAGATATCGACAAAATGCACTTCTGGTGAGGGGGCCGTTTTACCAATAAGGTTAAATAAAACGGACTCTATGATGGTGGTGGGCAATAACTCCATCTAACTCATAACAAATACAACTCAAAGTACATACTGTATTTAGAAAATCTTGTAGCAGATCAGGAAGGTCATGCTTCAAACGTAAGTTGGCCATTACTTAGGGCAATAGTACAATGTAACTAAACCACTCACCCTAAAACAATGGCACGTTATACGAAACCTTGAGCTATATTCATTTCATGATATATTCGGCTGCCTATAATTCCTCATTACTTGGAATCGTCGAAATAAAACTCCCTGAAATATCTAGTTTCTATCAATAAAAAAATCAATGTGCTTATCTCACATCAAAGTCGTTCGAAATTAAGTCGCGCTTTCAACCAGTCACATTCACGCTCGTTCGCCAGAGTCTTTATGTACGGGGTCACGTGAAAGAATAGTAACACGTACTTCACTCTAGTTAGCACCACATTATAACTCATAAAACACTGGGGTGGTCGTTTTACCCAAAGGGGCCGTCTTACTCTACCTAGAAGCATCACAACAGAAAACATATCTTGTACAACCAGGTATCAATGAAGGAAATAAAATATAACTTATGAAATAATAGAGAAAGTATATCTTGTACAATCACGTAACGAAAAAGAAAAGAAATGTAGATAATTAAATAACACAATGAAAGACACATCTTTTACAATCACGGAAGAGAACACAAACGTAAATAATTAGATAACACAATGAAAAAGATAGTGTTACGACAGCGGAAGTCACGTGACTCTGGTGAGACGTGATCAATTTCTTGAATGATTGGGGAGGCCCGAGTGCATTCGAGACGCCCCCTTCGTTGGTATATAAGCCTGGCAGAGAAAGCCTGCGGAAGAATGAAGAGAGAAGGCGAAGTTATCAATATTGTGAATCGCTGTGATTTATAGCGTGTGTTATATAAGTAGATAAGTTTAAAGTGACGAGAAACGTATTGATTGTGAAATTACTGTGTACTAAAAGTTTGTATAGAGAAAAAATAAACTGGGTTAATCAAGAAGGGACTTGTATCGCTTAAGTTCCTCGGAAAGATACGTAACAATATATTGTACAACTAACCAACGGTAAGGAAAACAAATAATAAAATAACAGGACGCTAAATTCTATGAAAGAAGTTCAAAAACTGAGAAATTTAGTCTAAAGACAGATTTCTAGAAATGTAAAATAATGGAGATTTTATTTACTTTAAAATTAAGGAAAGTATAATTAAAAACTTGTTTTACTAGTAATTTTCTCAGTAAAACAGATACACGAGTAAATTGTTATATAAGTAACTTTATTCACAAGTAAAGTTTTCATTGGGAGTTCGAGTAAAGAATTTATTTTATCTTAGGGTTTTCACTGTAAAGCAAGTAAAAATTTCTTAATGACGCAAAAGTCCCCCAGAGTCTTGGTTGAAGCATAATTTTTTGACAATAATTTTCAAAACAATTTCAACATCGAGGTAAAAATGTATGAAGAACCAAAAATATTTTTTGTTTTATGATTTTTTTTATTGGTTTATTTTTATTGGCTGTCATACATGTTCAACAGTAACGTATAGCCCGTCAAAAATGAGGGGCAAGTAGTACCATTTCCACCACATAGCATACCCTAACCTCATATTTCATAGCTAACTTAAATATATATACATTTTGCGAAATCAAGATTGACCAACAAAGAAACAGAAAAGTACAGTCCAGGAAGTCAAACGTCGGTAATTTCCTTTGTGAACCAATCAAAATTGAGATCCTTCAGGAAATAAATTCGTGGCGTATTCATAGAGTAATTATTGGTAAGAATCAGTTATATTAACCACTTCTAATATATAGAAAAGCCAGTGCATTTTGGTAACACTACGTTCCAACAATGGCTTTAATGTCATGCCACTTAGCAACAGAAGTATAACCTAATATTGTTGTTAGACTGTGTACTGAAAGTATAAAATAAAATGTAATGACAATAAAACTGGAAAAATATTTGAGTTCTTAATTTAGAGTCTCCGAAGAATAAAGAGGTTTTTTATTATAATTAAAAACGTTGGTGATATAACAGAAAATAGTTTCATTCAGAAATGATTTAAGTTTAAAACTGAATTGATGTTTTTACTTTCGTGACAAATTTTATGCACTTGGCTCTAGGCTTGGTGATTCCACACTATGTCCTTACTTTATGCTTGTTATACCAACACTCACTACACTTATAAGGTTTCACGACACACACACTCAAGGTCCCATTGCACCCTCCGTCGCTAAAATCGAAATGGGAAGACAGTAATCGAATTATTCTATCTGGATAAATGCATTTTAGCTTTTATGGCTCCTCCTATTTCAAGAAATCAAGCGTGACGTGACGTGACATACAGGCTAGATGGTTGCAGTGTGATGGTTACGTTGATCTCAAATTGCGAGTTCCAAACGTTTTACAGCAACCATTCTCCCATTATTCACAACTTTCTGATGTCCCTGTGAACAAATACTGCACGTGATTCTGTGACTTTCTCGAAACTGTCTGATTACATACGTTTTTAACCATCTCAGAAAAATATAGAAATTTGATCTTGTTTAAAATATCTTAGTTATGTTTTGTCATCGTAAACCGAAAACATATCATCGCTTATCATATTGGTGAAAATGTACGTAGCAAATCTTGACGTTTCAAATCACATTTTCAACGATCAACACTCTCGCAGGTGCACGTGATTTTTAAATTTGAATGGATCGTTTTTTGAAGTGATGTTATCGAAAAAGAGTAAATTATAGTTAAATCTTTACAACCAAATACCGTGTTATAACATGTAGTTTGTAAAATATTTCACGAAAGCAGACACAATTTTAAGAATTTTAAACAAGACTGGATATGCTGCTTAGGCCTAACTACCTTGAAATCAGCTAAGATGAAAAAAATTTTTATTAACAGTCTAAAAACGATGAAAATCATGACAATACATCTTACTGAATATATTAGGAAATTTGTTTTTCATATGTTTTAACATGATGAAGTATGTGGCGCCATCTATCGTAAAGGAACATTCTTTATTATGAGCTCGTCGAATAAATATAAACAAAACTATGTATAGTTGGACGTTTTTACTTGCATAAAATTTCATCTTACAGCAATAATGATTTGACGTCACTTCAGAAAGCAAGAGTGTAAAGTTTCTAAATATTTTACAAAGTAACATGTTAAATAATCATACAGATGTAAATATTTTATAAAGTAGCATCTTAAATAATCATACAGATGTAAATGTTTTATAAAGTAACATCTTAAATAATCATACAGATGTAAATATTTTATAAAGTAGCATCTTAAATAATCATACAGATGTAAGTAGTTCCTG
>NW_013676562.1:8564-9556 GCF_000517525.1 Limulus polyphemus | reverse complement strand
AATTAGTTTTAAATAGTTCCATAGGTGCTGCAGTGAAATAACCGAATAACAGAACAATTAGTTTTAAATAGTTCCATAGGTGCTGCAGTGAAATAACCGAATAACAGAACAATTAGTTTTAAATAGTTCCATAGGTGCTGCAGTGAAATAACCGAATAACAGAACAATTAGTTTTAAATAGTTCCATAGGTGCTGCAGTGAAATAACCGAATAACAGAACAATTAGTTTTAAATAGTTCCATAGGTGCTGCAGTGAAATAACCGAATAACAGAACAATTAGTTTTAAATAGTTCCATAGGTGCTGGTTCCTTCTAGTTTTGGTGAAGACGCTCCGAACTCCTTGCTGAGTTTTTCATCAGGTCTATACGAAACTGTTCAACATGCCTGAAACTTTCTTTAAATATTTTTGATAATTCTACTGTTATCCTAAGAAATATTTGTTAAATTAATTAATCAGTGTACACATTTTTTTAACCTTTTTACGATGTTTTAGATGGGATTTTTTTTATGAAAATGATCAAATTTAAACATTGGAAAGGATGTGTTTCTCTCTAGTAACAACAGAGGAAAAACCTACTTTATCGTCAACACAGTCTAGACAGAAATAATTTTCACCTAAAGCTGAATATTAGGAAGGTCGAGTGGCTAAAACCCATAGAACTGGCTGTAGAATAAGTACTAGGCTCTGGGACACCCTCGGGTTATTAATTACTGTTTATGTGTCTATATGGATGAAAACGTAAACACACATATACAGAATTTATGTGAAAACGTGATTTAGTTTGTTTTGATTTTTAAACAAAATTCATTATTAAAATCTCGACAATATATATATATATATATCGTCTTTAGTGAAATATTATCCTCTAGGTTTTAATTTTGGTTCCCTAGATATTGAACACTTTCTTGTTGTTTTGGTTGCCTAGATATTCAACACTTTCTTGTTGTTTTGGTTGCCTAGATATTGAACACTTTCTTGTTGTTTTGGTTG
>NW_013676562.1:4666-7621 GCF_000517525.1 Limulus polyphemus | reverse complement strand
ATGATGTACTAATAATCTGTAACTATAACAGATGATGTACTAATAATCATGTAACTATAACAGATGATGTACTAATAATCTGTAACTATAACAGATGATGTACTAATAATCTGTAACTATAACAGATAATGTACTAATAATCTGTAACTATAACAGATGATGTACTAATAGTATGTAGGTATAACAGATAATGTACTAATAATCTGTAACTGTAACAGATAATGTACTAATAATATGTAAGTATAACAGATAATGTACTAATAATCTGTAACTATAACAGATAATGTACTAACAATCTGTAATAATCTGTAACTATAACATATAATGTACTAATAATCTGTAACTATAACAGATAACTATAACATATAATGTACTAATAATCTGTAACTATAAAAAATAATGTACTAATAATCTGTAACTATAACAGATGATGTACTAATAATCTGTAACTATAACATATAATGTACTAATAATCTGTAATAATCTGTAAGTATAACATATAATGTACTAATAGTATGTAATTATAACAGATAATGTACTAATAATACTGTAACTAGAACAGATAATGTACTAATAATCTGTAACTAGAACAGATAATGTACTAATAATCTGTAACTACAACAGATAATGTACTAATAGTATGTAATTATAACATATAATGTACTAATAATCTGTAAGTATAACAGATAATGTACTAATAATCTGTAACTGTAACAGAAAATTTATTAGTACATCATCTGTTATAGTTACATGATTATTAGTACGTATGTAATTATAACAGATGATATACTAATAGTATTTAAGTATAACAGATAATGTACTAATAATCTGTAACTATAACAGATAATGTACTAATAGTATGTAAGTATAACAGATAATATACTAATAATCTGTAACTATAACAGATAATGTACTAATAGTATGTAAGTATAGCACATAATGTTCTAATAATCTGTAACTATAACAGATAATGTACTAATAATATGTAACTATAACAGATAATGTTATAATAATCTGTAATATAACAGATGATGTTCTAATCATCTGTAACTATAACAGATAATGTACTAATAATCTGTAAGTATAACAGATAATGTACTAATAATCTGTAACTATGACAGATAATGTACTAATAGTATGTAAGTATAGCACATAATGTACTAATAATCTGTAATTATAACAGATAATGTACTAATAATCTATACTTATAACAGATAATGTACTAATAATCTGTAACTATAACAGATGATGTACTAATAATCTGTAACTATAACAGATAATGTTCTAATCAACTGTAACTATAACATATAATGTATAACTGTATAGGTCACATCAGCTTACAGGAGCAAAACTAACTTAACTGTAAATATGTCACATCAGGTTAATGTATTTACAATATCTTCCATTTCAATAAAACAACACTTCATAAAATAAATAAATCACGTATACTTCCACAATTTCTGCTGGCATGTTATGTGACAAGGTTTGTATGATAAGATTATGTTAGTGAGGTCTTGGACTCCTAATGTCTCGATTTTTTTGTTACTACCCCGGATAACTGGTCTAACTTATATAAAAGTCAGTTGTCAGTTTGTGTGTATAACAATCATATTATGAGTGATTTTTCTTAGTGTTCTTAAACTGTTTTTATTTTATGAACGAGGTGTGTATGTTTTATTGTATGTTGAAGGAGATAGTTTGGGGAAGAAAGCTCGCTGAAGGAAGGGCGGAGGGTCCCGTTTTTTTTACAAAACTCCACCCCCCCTCATTTTTTGACGGGTTGGACAAGACTTGTCTATGTCTATAATAGGCTATTAATTTATTTTTAAGTTGTGATTACATCTTTTACATCATCTAGTTAAAACATACCACAATAAAATAGATTTATGTCAGAGTTGTGTTTGACAAGCATGTGCTTTCTTGGAGTTTTTCAAACTTTGAAAAGACAGGGTAAATATTATGTTTATTTCAGTTGAAGAGATAAGAATTATTGTGTATATATTAATTTTCCTATTTTTTTTTTCTTATTGGAATACAAAGACAGTTGTGTCTTATTTCAGTTAAAGTGCTTTTTGGAAACTTGGAATTATTCGATCCCAAATGACCACGTTTTTTTTTTATATATGAAAGTAAAGGCAGTTTATTGTCAGCTTCTTTGATATCAAATCATTGTATGTAAATATATCGTTTAAAAGGATCACACAGCTAAGTGCAAACTGGATTTACGACTACGTTTCCAACAATGTGAATATTCCCAAATCAGATTTTCTGAATCTAATTATCTTTGCAGTCAAACAGTCTCACTGCATTCTAAACAGGAAGTTTTATGATTAGATCGATGTAGCCATCCAGGATTCGAGATTGGCATTATCTTTAGCCAATCTTTTGTGTGTTTTTAAACAGTGGTTAGAAAATTGACCGCAACAATTCAATCGTAGATATGTTGATGGCACATTTACTATCTTTAAAACTCTGGTCAGGCTTTCAATTTCTACGATATTTAAACAGAAGTATATAGTTTACAGTAGAACATCACGAAAGTAATAAACTTTCTTTTTTGAACACTTTAATCAGTAATAACAATGGTCACTTCGAATGTGAACTGATGCATACAATCTTTGTTTAGATTTAAGGACCGAATTCCTGCTTTACCATTTGTTGTTCAAACATTGTCATGTTCTTCCTGTAAGCAAGACTATATCGATTCTACTAAAAGAAGATTAATGACGCGAGTGAAAGAACATGCTAACTTAGGATCCTCTTTTAAGTCTAGTATACTTGAACATGGTAATTTAAGATCCTCTTTTAAGTCTAGTATACTTGAACATGCTAACTTAAGATCCTCTTTTAAGTCTAGTATACTTGAACATGCTAACTTAGGATCCTCTTTTAAGTCTAGTATACTTGAACATGCTAACTTAGGATCCTCTTTTAAGTCTAGTATACTTGAACATG
>NW_013676562.1:1942-3678 GCF_000517525.1 Limulus polyphemus | reverse complement strand
CAAAAAATACTTGTAAGTTCAGTTATCGCTCAATAGATGGAGAAACAAATAATAAGGAAAAATACTTGGAAGTTCAGCTATCTCTAAATCGATGGAGAAAAAATTAATGAAAAAAATACTTGGAAGTTAAGTTATCAGAGGCGACTGCAGGAATGAACTCTCATTGCAGGTACTTACACAAAAAAGCGCTCTGATATACAAAGTTGCCGAATTTTTTATTTCACTGATTTTCCTAAAACTTATATTACTGTCAGATGCAAAAATCAGATTGGACAAATTTGGACATTTTTACTTACACTTACTTTAATTTTTTCACATAGTAAGTTTATCTTCAATCTATGATATTTCCATATAAATAATTTTATTTCAGCTCATTTGTGACACAGTGCAGCGCCGGGCCGGATGAACTGACCTCGCGGGCCGTAGTTTGGTGACCCCTGGTCTATAACTTTCTTTACTTGTACGTTATTTTATACTTGATTAATATTACCCTTTACGAGCCATGTTAAAAAGTCATCGACCAACATTACATACTCAGGCTTATAATCGTGCTGCAATTCGTTTGTCATCCAAATCAATATTCGACCAACTGAACACGTTATGTTAAAATATGTCTAATGTTATGTGTGTTTCATAACTCTTTATAAAACAAAATTGATCTAGATGAAAGACCAATCTCTTCACAGACTTTCAAATTAATTCCACTCAAAGTCCACGTTCTCTCACCAGTCACAAACTGTACCAGAAGTATTTCTGTTCCTAAAGTAAACTCACAGCTGATGGATACAATACAATAGTTCCATAACACAAGTTAAACCAACTTATACCCTAGGTATTAACACGTAGTGCAACACTGAGACAAAACTCTAGCAAAAGTAACCTATTATATTACGTTTAGTAATCTACTACTGATCAATGCTGTAAGAAGGGTCTAAAAGACACTGGAATAAGATTTTTTCTATGACCTCCCCTTCTTTCTACTTACCAAGTAACTCTTCAGTTCAGCCACAAAGTCAAGAACTTGTGCCAAAGGTCATTCATATCAGCACCGTCAAGAAGCTGTGATAGCACAGAGCTTATAATTTTGGGTCTGGGTTGGCCAAGTAGTTAACGTGCCCAGACTGTCCGAGGATTTATGGTTCGTGACACGTTGCGGCAGAAACGTATAGGTCACCTTGAGGTTATGAGTACGTCGTGAGACTAACAGTGCTATATTCGATCAGACAAGAGAGGGGAAAGTTTTAGTGGTGGGTGTTGTTAATTAACTTCCTTCTAGATACTCACTTGAAAACTAGGACGACTACACGCGGATAGTTTATGTGAAACTTTACCCAGAACTCTCAAAGGAACAAAACTTTGCAGTGTGTAAACATTCGTCCTTATTTGAAGTAAATGAAAATATATTTGATAACCCAAACATGAGTACAAATATCGACGTAATACTGTTGTCCAATTTATTCAAAATAACACTAGAATAAACTCTAGAATAAAGCTAAGATAAAAGTAATCATTTAGCGGTGAATAAAACTGCTGTTTTTACATGTCAAGTTTCTGATAAGTAAAAAAATAAAAGGCAAAAAAGGTTTGATAGATTAATTTACTCTAATCCTGCCTAAAAGAATTTCAAATGCCCCAGCTATTTAGGATTCCCTCTTGATTTCTGTAGAGACTTTATCGAGCTGTCTCTAGATACATAAAGATACATATATATATATATATATATATATATATATATA
>NW_013676562.1:0-1245 GCF_000517525.1 Limulus polyphemus | reverse complement strand
CTCCCCCTGAATGTACATAGATAAGTGTTAGTAACGAATCGTCTCTCCATCTTGAATGTACATAGATAAGTGTAAGTAACAAATCGTCTCTCCATCTTGAATGTACATAGATAAGTGTAAGTAACGAACCATCTCTCCCCCCCCCCTGAATGTACATAGATAAGTGTTAGTAACGAATCGTCTCTCCATCTTGAATGTACATAGATAAGTGTTAGTAACGAATCATCTCTCCCCCTGAATGTACATAGATAAGTATAAGTAACAAATCGTCTCTCCATCTTGAATGTACATAGATAAGTGTAAGTAACGAACCATCTCTCCCCCCCCCCTGAATGTACATAGATAAGTGTTAGTAACGAATAGTCTCTCCATCTTGAATGTACATAGATAAGTGCTAGTAATGAATCATCTCTCCATTTTGAATGTACATAGATAAGTGTTAGTAACGAACCATCTCTTCCCCCTGAATGTACATAGATAAGTGTTAGTAACGAATCATCTCTCCATCCTGAATGTACATAGATCAGTGTTATTATTAATAAAGTATTCCAGGAAATATTTTACCGTCACTGACTGTGTATTAAAGTTTGATGAAAACACAAGCAGCGGAATGATTCTATATATATATGTACATATACTGTATATTTGATATCTTTTCTGTGTCCTTGTTTATGTTACAACAGGTACAGTAGGGAAACACATTTACAAGCTAACATATAAACTGATGCAACCTTTTTGTCTCTTTGAATAAAACTGAGGGCGCTGTGATCGTACTACGTTACAAGCATTTTTCCTTTATCTCGTTTATATATATATATATATATATATACCACCCCCACCCATATTATACTCCACCCACACCCATATTATACTCTAACCTTACATTTCGTAGGTAACTGAAATATATAAATTTTGCGAAATCAAGCTTGACCGACAAAGTGGAAGAAAATTACAGTCGAGGCAGTCAAACGTCAGTAAATTCCTTTGTGGACTAATCAAAATTAAGGTCATTCGTGAACTGAATTCGTGGCGTATTCATATAATAATTAGTGGTAAAAATCGGTTAGATTAACAACTTCCAATGTGTAGAAAAGCAAGTGCGTTTTGGTAACACTACGTTCCAACAATGGCTTTTATTTCAAGTTGCTTACCAACAAAAGTATAAGTTAATATTGTACAAACAATAAAACTGGAAAAATATTTATTGATTTCTTAACTTAGAATCTCTTAGACGTCTGTGTTTTA
>NW_013676561.1:17565-18782 GCF_000517525.1 Limulus polyphemus | reverse complement strand
AATGTTATTTTACTGGAGTTGACCCGTTAGTGCATGTAAAATGTTATTTTACTGAAGTTGACCCGTTAGTGCATGTAAAATGTTATTTTACTGAAGTTGACCCGTTAGTGCATGTAAAATGTTATTTTACTGAAGTTGACCCGTGCAAGTTTTAGGTACTACAGGACCACAATTATACACAAACACGTGCAAGTTTTAGGTACTACAGGACCTCCTTGCGTTAACTTTACACGTTAATCGAACGTTCCTATATTTTGCATGTACGTGTATGTTTCTGATGAACTGACTTAAACAACATTTTAAGTGTTGACAAGCAACAGTCTAAAGCTGTAGAAATTAACTGTTCTGATTACAATAACAAAAATAAAGCTGCAAAGTTTTGCTTTTCACCTCTTCCAGAGCAGAAGTCGGAATTTTAAATACCACTTTACATGCACTAACGGGTCAACTTCAGTAAAATAACATTTTACATGCACTAACGGGTCAACTTCAGTAAAATAACATTTGACATGCACTAACGGGTCAACTTCAGTAAAATAACATTTTACATGCACTAACGGGTCAACTCCAGTAAAATAACATTTTACATGCACTAACGGGTCAACTCCAGTAAAATAACATTTTACATGCACTAACGCTTATACACAAACATTGAGGTCCTGTAGTACCTAAAACTTGCACATGTTTGTGTGTAATTGTGTGTCGTATCTCCATAAAATTCAGTATTATAGTCCTCCCTCTCTCTTCCCAGTGGCTCAGTGCTATGCCCGAGGACTTATGACGCTAAAAATCGGGTTTAGATATCCGTGGTGGGCACAACACAGATAGCCCATTGTGTAGCTTTGTGTTTAACAACAAACAAACAAATCAACACTAGAGTGGTAGAAAATGAGAAAAATAAATTCACTTTTTAGGAGGTTTGAGTAAATTCTAGGTCATTGTTTCCAGCCACTAACAGTATGATAAACAGTATGATGATGGGACCGTAGTTTTGTAAAAGTTTTACAGTGATTTTGAACTAAATATTAGAAACATCCAGTAACATACTAAAATAATAATAAATAAAACCAAATCTACTTAATATCTCTCGCGTTGTTTGGACCTAGCGTGGCTCAGTGGTTAGCCCCCGGACTGTGAATTTGTGCGTCTTTGGTTCGCATCACGTTGTTTGGACCTAGCGTGGCTCGGTAGTTAGCGCCCCGGACTGTGAATTTGTG
>NW_013676561.1:14363-16697 GCF_000517525.1 Limulus polyphemus | reverse complement strand
CGCGTCGTGTTGTTTGGCCCTAGCGTGGCTCAGTGGTTAGCGCCCCGGACTGTGAATTTGTGCGTCTTTGGTTCGCATCACGTTGTTTGGACCTAGCGTGGCTCAGTGGTTAGCGCCCCGGACTGTGAATTTGTGCGTCTTTGGTTCGCATCACGTTGTTTGGACCTAGCGTGGCTCAGTGGTTAGCGCCCCGGACTGTGAATTTGTGCGTCTTTGGTTCGCGTCGTGTTGTTTGGACCTAGCGTGGCTCAGTGGTTAGCGCCCCGGACTGTGAATCTGAGCGTCTTTGGTCGCATCATATTGCTCTTCGCATGTGCGTGCGTTATAAGAATCATGTTCAAATCTCACTTTCGATTAAAGTAGCTCAAGAGTAGGCGGTGGGGGCCGTTGAGGAGCTGTTTTCACATTCGTCTATCAGTTTCGAATTAACAGCGGCTAGTAAAGATAGCCCTTTTGTAGGTTTGCGCGAAATCCAATATAAACTATTTTTGTATGTTAAATAAAGTTTGAGCCGAAGTGAACATAACAAAACAGACAAAAAAGAAAATCCTTGACGCTAATCCTGAAATAAAAGTATTCGCTAGAAATGCTGTACCACAAACACTTGACAAGGTTAGCGACATCTGTAAGTTCAATATACATATATATTGAAAGCACCAGATGACGCTGCCTTTCCTTACTTACTGTATTTTTAACTTTAATGGCGTGGAAAGATACAACAGTATGTTAAATAATGGTTCGCCATTATTGTTTATTTTGAAGTAAATTGACTTCTTAGTTTAAAAATATCATCTCAACACTTTTATTTTCTGTTATCAATTAGTTAGAGCGATTCGTTTGTGTTCTTTGAAGCTTTGTAAACCTACACAAAGTAGGTCGTATCAAAAACACTATAATAGAGAAATAAATACACAGACAAATATAATATACAAGTGTTGGAGAGCAAAATAATATATTTTCGTCTTGGATACTTGTTGTTGTATTTATATATATTTAAAACAAAGATTCACATATGGTGTAAACATATATGACGTAAAACACAATAAAATAGTAGATAAATTAAACGTAGTCAAAGATTCTGGCCAATCAGCAGACATCTATAATTTAGTGAGTAGGATGTGAACATTTCAGAGCCAATGAGAGGCCTAATTAGTACATTATGTAGATGTGAGAGGATGAACATACCCTGTTTTGTTATTGAACTAGATATTTCTCTGCAGACTACTCTTGTTATTATACGTGTGACGTAACAATATCACTACTCTTGTTATTATACGTGTGACGTAACAATATCACTACTCTTGTTATTATACGTGTGACGTAACAATATCACTACTCTTGTTATTACATGTGTGACGTAACAAAATCACTACTCTTGTTATTACATGTGTGACGTAACAAAATCACTACTCTTGTTATTATACGTGTGACGTAACAATATCACTACTCTTGTTATTACACGTGTGACGTAACAATATCACTACTCTTGTTGTTACACGTGTGACGCAACAATATCACTACTCTTGTTGTTACACGTGGGACGTAACAATATCACTACTCTTGTTATTACACGTGGGACGTAACAATATCACTACTCTTGTCATTACACGTGTGACGTAACAATATCACTACTCTTGTTATTATACGTGTGACGTAACAATATCACTACTCTTGTTATTACACGTGTGACGTAACAATATCACTACTCTTGTCATTACACGTGTGACGTAACAATATCACTACTCTTGTTATTAGATATGTGACGTAACACTATCAATAACTTTGTTATTACACGTGTGATGTAACAGTATCACTACTCTTGTTATTATACGTGTGATGTAACAGTATCACTACTCTTGTTATTACACGTGTGACGTCACAGTATTACTAGTTTTGTTACTATACGTGTGTTTGGAATTTATCAGGCCTTTGCGAATAAAGTTCAACTTTTGCTTCCCTCGTTGTGTTTATTAGTGTTTTATGGAGTTGAGATACTTTCGTAGGTGTGTAGATTATTGATAAAGCTACCAACTATCCCTCCCCTCCCTCTGAAGATTAATTAAAACTTCATTGATAGGTTTGTTCTAATCAGATGTATATGGTTAACAAGATTAATTAAAACTTCATTGATAAGTTAGTTCTAATCAGATGTATATGGTTAACAAGATTAATTAAAACTTCATCGATAAGTTAGTTCTAATCAGATGTATATGGTTAACAGGATTAATTAAAACTTCATCGATAAGTTAGTTTTAATCAGATGTATATGGTTAACGAGATTAATTAAAACTTCATCGATAAGTTAGTTTTAATCAGATGTATATGGTTAACGAG
>NW_013676561.1:8203-13387 GCF_000517525.1 Limulus polyphemus | reverse complement strand
TTGATAAGTTATTTCTAATCAGATGTATATGGTTAACAAGATTAATTAAAACTTCATCGATAAGTTAGTTTTAATCAGATGTATATGGTTAACAAGATTAATTAAAACTTCACTGATAAGTTAGTTTTAATCAGATGTATATGGTTAACGAGATTAATTAAAACTTCATCGATAAGTTAGTTTTAATCAGATGTATATGGTTAACAAGATTAATTAAAACTTCATCGATAAGTTAGTTTTAATCAGATGTATATGGTTAACAAGATTAATTAAAACTTCACTGATAAGTTAGTTCTAATCAGATGTATATGGTTAACGAGATTAATTAAAACTTCGTCGCTGGGTTAATTCTCTTCCACACATTGCTTACAACAACCAAGAAAGGCCATCATTGACACTTTATGACAAAAGGTAACCTAACGTTTATAAAAAACATCTAACTGAAGTACGAGTACATAATATACTCATATCACTAATCAAAAGATCGAAACAGCTCGAAGAAAGAAAATGTGTCTAACATTATGTTATGTTGAAGGTATGTAATCGTGTTTACTACCAAATGGTAGCTATCTTATTGCTATTGTAACCCAATATTATCGTACTACAACTGTTTTTTGTTGTGCTACTTTTAATACAAACAGTTTGGTTGAAGTTAAGCAAAAAAGCTACATAATGGGCTATCTGTGCTTAGTATCGACACCCGGTTTTCAGCGTTATAAGTTCGCAGACAACGCTGTGCCACTGGGGGGCTAACACAGACAAAAGCATGAAATCACGAGGCGTAAGGAATTCATGTTTCTGTTCGTCTGAAGCCAGGGTGTTCATAGACAGTGGATAAACTCAGTGAGACGTCAGTTTCAAACCTTTCTAACAGCCGCCATATCCTAGCCTGCCCTTGTTACCAAAAGGATTTAACAAGCGACTTAACAGGAGCTGGAGGAGGGTTGTTTCTATAGCAACGTGGCAATATATAAGGTTTAAAACTTTTTGTTACGTCTATAAAATGTCTGCAAAACAAAGACATTTATCGAAGGAAGGGGGAAGTCGTATTTTAGTAAATTTTATTTCAAAGCTTACAAACAAAAATGGGTTCTTATCAAGTGATTTTGTAACATCTTATTCTGAGGTTCTCTTTGAATAGTCGCGTCTACATACATGGGGATAAGTGGTGTGAACGTAATAGAAAAGGGGGATAAATGGAGTGAAACTAATAGAAAAGGGGGATAAATGGTGTGAACCTAATGGAAAAGGGAGATAAATGGTGTGAAACTAATAGAAAAGGGGATAAATGGCGTGAAACTAATAGAAAAGGGGGATAAATGGTGTGAACCTAATAAAAAAGGGGCTAAATGGTGTGAAACTAATAGAAAAGGGGATAAATGGTGTAAAACTAATAGAAAACGGGGATAGATGGTGTGAGCCTAATAGAAAAGGGGATAAATGGTGTGAAACCAATAGAAAAGGGGATAAACGGTGTGAAACTAATAGAAAGGGGGATAAATGGTGTGAACCTAATAAAAAAGGGGATAAATGGTGTGAACCTAATAGAAAAGGGGGATAAATGGTGTGAAACTAATAGAAAAGGGGGATAAATGGTGTGAAACTAATAGAAAAGGGGGATAAATGGTGTGAAACTAATAGAAAACTTTGTACTGTGTTTCTATCCGATACTTGAGGTCAATCAAAAACATTTTATTTTGTAATTAATCTTTCTTTTTGAAAGTTTCGGTGAGAAAAAAATGTGTCCGTGTTTGACCACTTCCTTCCTTTGGATTATTCCTGTTTTGGGAAATCCGTCTCCTGTCGGTAAGACCCGGTTAAGATGAAGTTAAAAACATAGTTAACACGTTACCTGTTTCTAAAAGCTGGCTTTCATACTCTAAAGCACATACTCACACACGAGTACGAAAAGGTTGTTTAAGTGAAATTATCGTCTTCGTCATATTTTAGCCCCCACTGTATGAAATTGCTACTCTAACTGTAATAAGGTTTCCGGGAGGGGAGCATGTCCCCATCTTACCTAGTTTCCGTAAGTTGTTTCAAGTTTGCCCGACGTTTATGAAAGTAAAGTAGTTGTTTAAAATTATCGAACAAATATGTTTACAGATCATCAACTTATCGGACAAATATGTTTACAGAACATCAACTTATCGAACAAATATGTTTACAGAACATCAAATTATCGAACAAATATGCTTACAGAACATCAACTTATCGAACAAATATGTTTACAGAACATCAAATTATCGAACAAATATGTTTACAGAATATCAAATTATCAATTCTGAAGTTACTGTACTAGTATCTCTGAAACTGTAAGTATGAGGTAAAACAAGCTGTACCATTTGGATTACCTTTGTATCATGTCAGATAACAATATATCGAAACACCCCAGGTCAGCAAGTGTTCGATACCTACCTCAACATTAGGGAGAACTCGGGGGGTTTTCATTCACTCCATTTTATTAAAATCATGGATTTCATTAGAAATACTTTCATAAGTTATATTTATTAAAAATATAAACAAATCAATGCATAGGCACCGGAACCGTAGGAGCACCCCCAGAGATTTCAAAATATGGGCGGAGGTGTCCTTGCGGCCTCACAGTTTCAGGGCCAAATCACAGAAAACAGCCATTAAAATAATTTTATAGAACGCCCTGAAAAACATTCGGCAACGGTATCTCTACGGGGGACACCTAAGTTGCCCCTCCCGAACATTAGGCTTGTTTGAGGCTTTTTCCTACACCTATGCAATAGAATTATTAAAAATGTTTTTGTTTTTTTAATATGCCGTCAAAATTAAAACCATCTGCTGGCTTGACCGCTAGTCTTCCCTGAATACTGTTTCTCGTAACGGCCGCTAGGATACTTCGGTACATTATCTAAAATTTAAGTTTCTTTTGTATTAAGCAATAGCTTTCTCTAATAATAAGAAATTCACGCCCTTAGTAATGTTTGCCAGATGTTTGTCAACACAGTGCCCATTATATAAAAAACAACAAAGTTGTTTATTGGCCGACAGTTTACCCCTAAAACACCAATCAATATTCAACATATCTTCTGTTGTTCGGTCTAGAGTGAAATACATCACAAGAAAACATTTACTGGTCTACACTTTAATTTGAAAGTTTTGTTCCGAATATTTTTAAAGAAAACTTGGTTAGAATATCTTAAAACTATGTATGAAAGTATGTACAAAAAATGTGTTAACGTCAAGGGTCCTTGGTGTGAATGTGTTAACGTCAAGGCCCTTCGTGTAAAAATGTGTTAACGATAAGGGTCTTTCGTGTGAATGTGTTAACGTTAAAGCCCTTCGTGTAAAAATGTGTTAACGATAAGGGTCTTTCGTGTGAATGTGTTAACGTCAAGGGTCCTTCGTGTAAAAATGTGTTAACGATAAGGGTCTTTCGTGTGAATGTGTTAACGTTAAAGCCCTTCGTGTAAAAATGTGTTAACGATAAGGGTCTTTCGTGTGAATGTGTTAACGTCAAGGGTCCTTCGTGTGAATGTGTTAACGTCAAGGACTTTCGTGTGAAAATGTGTTAACGTTAAGGGTCCTTCGTGTAAAAATGTATTAAAGTCAAGGGTCCTTCGTGTAAATGTGTTTCCTATTGAAATGATTGACAAGATACTTCTTGAAAACTTAAATTTGTCTAATTTTATTCCAATTTAAGTGTCTAAATACCCTGCTGCTATTTGTTTATCTTTTGTGGTTAGATATTCCTTAGCCATTAAGAATCAACTAAGACACATATCCACAAGTACAACTAAGGTCTGTTTTTAAGCCTCATTGTCGTCTTCAATCTTTTTTCAATTTAAAGACCATATTTTTATGTTACAGTCGACATTAGTAGTTTCTAAATTAACAAATGGTTTGCATCACACCTTGTTCTAAACTATAAATAAAACTCATTAAACCAAACATTTAAAATAATTTCTGTGGTAACTAACATCTTTGAACTACATTAGCTACATTGTTAACATGTTCTAAACTGATGTGTAGTAAGTAAACATTATAAACATGCTGTGAACTGATGTGTAGTAACTAAACATTATAAACATGCTGTGAACTGATGTGTAGTAACTAAACATTATAAACATGCCGTGAACTGATGTGTAGTAACTAAACATTATAAACATGCTGTGAACTGATGTGTAGTAACTAAACATTATAAACATGCTGTGAACTGAAGTGTAGTAACTAAACATTATAAACATGCTGTGAACTGATGTGTAGTAACTAAACATTATAAACATGCCGTGAACTGATGTGTAGTAACTAAACATTATAAACATGCTGTGAACTGAAGTGTAGTAACTAAACATTTATTAAAACGTTGTAAACTAAGGTATATAGTAACTAAACGTTATTAGCATTTGTAAACTAATGTGTACTAACTAAACGTTGTTAACATGTTGTAAACTGAAATGTAGTAGCTAAAGATTTATTAAAACGCTATAAACTGAGGTGTAGTAACTGAACATTGTTAACATGTTGTAAGCTGAGGTGTAGTAACTAAACAGTGTTAGCATATTGTAAACTGATGTGTAGTAATTAAACAGTATTGACATGTTGTAAATTGATGTGTAGTAACTAAACAGTATTGACATGTTGTAAATTGATGTGTTGTAACTAAACATTGTTAACATGTTTTAAACTGATGTGTAGTAACTAACGTTATTAACGTGTGGTAAGCCAGTGTGTAATAACTAAACCGATTAACATGTGGTAAGCCAGTGTGTAAAGCTAAACTTATTAAAATTTTGTAAACTGATGTGTTGCAACTAAACATTGTTAACATTTTGTAAACTGATGTGTTGCAACTAAACATTGTTAACATTTTGTAAACTGATGTGTTGCAACTAAACATTGTTAACATGTTGTAAACTGATGTGTAATAACTAAACTTATTAACATGTGGTAAGCCAGTGTGTAATAATTAAACTTATTAAAATTTTGTAAACTGATGTGTTGCAACTAAACATTGTTAACATGTTGTAAACTGACGTGTAATAACTAAACTTATTAACATGTGGTAAGCCAGTGTGTAATAACTAAACCTATTAACATGTGGTAAGTCAGTGTGTAAAACTAAATTTATTAACATGTGGTAAACCAGTGTGTAATAATTAAACTTATTAACATGTGGTAAGCCAGTGTGTAATAATTAAATATATTAAC
>NW_013676561.1:1988-7241 GCF_000517525.1 Limulus polyphemus | reverse complement strand
ACATAAGCTTATAATCATATTAACACGTTAACCATACAAATGTCCACAACACAGTATTAATCACGAACTAACAACGTGATTAACATAAGCTTATAATCATATTAACACGTTAACCATACAAGTGTCCACAACACAGTATTAATCACGAACTAAAAACGTGACTAACATAAACTTATAATCATATTAACACGTTAACCACACAAGTGTCCACAACACAGTATTAATCACGAACTAACAACGTGACTAACATTTAACACGTTAACCATACAAGTGTCCACAACACAGTATTAATACAACGTGACTAACATAAGCTTATAATTTTTTTTCCTTACTGTTTGACCTTTATCAAGTTTGGTTTTGGCCAATTTAACGTGACATGGATTATTTTATAGACATTTGTATAATATTTACTTGTACATAGGAATTACCGGTTTATTTTACATTGTTAGAACATTGTTAGAATATATCAAGACCCGCAATGTAATCCTTTGATTACAAATAGTTAACAATGGATACAAGTCCACCATACTGGTCATAACTCGAAACGAAACCACATAATTTGTTAAACAGTATATATACACATATACAACTACACACATGCATATATATATGAAATCATTACAGTGACGTCATACATTGTTAATCAACAATTTCTGAACAGCAATTAAGACCACGGTAAGTATAATAAATAAAATTAGCATTCCGAAAATTGGATAATCTCGAAGTCTAAGTTCAAGGAAGGTCCGGTTCAATCTACACGCGTGTTATTGGGTTATACTAGTTTCGGAGAATTCCACTGATCGTCAGTAACCCAATGATACTATTTCTTCCCTTTACCTGTCCAGTTTATTGGTTTTTCTCATAATTGGAAAAAAAACCTTAATAATGGGCTTTGAAAGTCACATTGGATTTGTAGTAACGCTACAATACACATCTTGTTATTCTGTGTGTTTATTAAGAATTATAAATATATGTAGTTGTGCTTCCACCTGGTGAGTATGACGATCAACTTACGCTAACACCAAGTTGATAGTTATCAGGTAAGTACTTAACTGTCCTGGATGGAATAGACACAGTATAACCTTTGTTTTAGTATTGAAAAGTATGGGGCACGTGCGATTAGAGTCAATAGTGCAATAATGTAAAAATTAAGCGTTTTAGTATATTTTTGTTAATGAAAATTAATTACTACAACAAATTTTATTCTGTATTCGTGTGTTACATGATGTTACTTAACTCACTCATTTAAAGAAAGTGGGAGGCAAGAAAACCATATCTATTAAAAGGGGGTGTCGTGGGAAACGCTATTTTATTGGATAGAGTCTATAGCCAATAATATATACAGGGACTAGAATGTTAGGACAATGGCCATTTTTGTTAGGTCAGTTTTTGACCAAAACAAATTAGCAGCTACTCACTCTGTTATCACACTGAAATTAATAAATGAAAGAGTTTAAAATGAAATGACAAGATAAGCCCTAAAGATTTAAATGAAATGACAAGCTGATCCCTAAAGATGTTAATAACTTCACCAGCTTCTTATTGAAACAAAGACAGAGGACAATAATAAAACTCGTAATATTTTTCCCAACGTTAGCAAAGATACGAAAGTATCCCGAAGGAGATTGAATTACCTCTGTAAAGATGTTTGCAGAAACTTCAAAATATTTAAATTATAAAGCAAAGTACCAAGTTTTATGTCATGAGTAATGTTTATATATATTACGTCTTCTTTCATTTTAAGTTGAAATATCGTTACATTCGTTGTTACAAGTCCACGTTGTTGCTGTGGAGCTTAGTTACATTCGTTGTTACAAGTCCACGTTGTTGCTGTGGAGCTTAGTTACAATCGTTGTTACAAATCCACGTTGTTGCTGTGGAGCTTAGTTACATTCGTTGTTACAAGTCCACGTTGTTGCTGTGGAGCTTAGTTACATTCGTTGTTACAAATCCACGTTGTTGCTGTGGAGCTTAGTTACATTCGTTGTTACAAATCCACGTTGTTGCTGTGTTACATTCGTTGAAAAGATAAAATTTTGAAATTCGTTTTGTATGTTTTTAACGACATCTTGCATTATTCATTACACTACGAAATTTATATAAATTGATAATATACGAGCACCGAAAAGTGAATCTGTTTGTCTTCTTTAAATAAATACAAATTTCCTGGCGTGTCAAATATTACAGTAGCAAAAGCTAATTACCTGAACCCCTCCCATTTTTTTAGACCAAACAGGAAACTTCAATTCGTATCTTATAAACCTCTTGCTTCCTAAGAAATGACGTCATCGAGATATTTCTGTATTGAAGACTTAGCAACAAAATAATTTAATTATTCTTTGATCCTATTCCCTAAATTAACACCCTGTTTTAACACGTACTGTTGACTGTGTCTACTTGTATATCTTTCACAAATCACTGCATCGTATAAACACGTTTAACCCTAATCAACGACAAGAAGAATGTGAAAAACGTGTCAACTAAATGTATCGAATGGAAATACCATGAAAGCTTTCGATAAGAAAAGTTTTCAAGAATGGCCAACGTCTAGTATTTAAATAGTTTTCCTGGGAACAAACCACTCATTCAAAATATTCATAAATCACAACATTTATATGTAAACATAGATATTAAATATACATTAATAAAATGTTTTCTTATAAACTGAATATTTTGTAATGTTTGAAAACGAGAAAAAGTAATTACGAAACAAACAGTGTTAACAGGAATATGTAAACAAACAGTGTTAACAGGCATCTGTAAACACACAGTGTTAACAGGCATCTGTAAACACACAGTGTTAACAAGCATCTGTAAACAAACAATGTTAGCAGAAATATCTAAACATAGAATTTTAACATTAATTACGAAACACACGTCTTATTAAATCAAGAAACAAAGTTTGTAGTATTGTTTACCGACAGTTCATTGTTACATAAGTAGTACTGCGTCTTATTAAAACAAGAAACAAAGTTTGTAGTATTGTTTACCGACAGTTCATTGTTACATATACTATATAGTTTGTAAGACTATATAAAGTGTAACTTAGACACTATGTAGTAAAAATATTGTGTAAAAGATAATTAAAAAGTATATTGTGAATTAGTAAGAAAAATACAGTTTTGTAAAACTGAAACGTTATTCTGAAATATACGTTATTCATTCCCTAGTATCAGCGGACCTTTTTACAACATTTATGTGACTATTAGGACTAATATTCCAAATATAATACAACAACCACTTCTCCATAATTTACAGATAATAATCATATACTATTGACAACTATATTTATAAGATAATTAACTCTTGATTTCTGTAGTCGAAAGAAATAACATTTCAACTTATATATAATCCTCCATAAATCTCAATTTACTCGTCGTATATAATTAATATTAGCTCAACTCTTATGCGTACACACGCACAGACACACACATATATAAGCATACAAACAAAATCCCAAGATTCCTAACACCACATTAATAACTTTTGGTTTGGTTCTTGACCTTATATACATGAAGTAAAACATCGTTATTGTCTTCAAAAAAAGAAGTAAGACCGATGTTTAAGAAAACATATATTGAAGAACTTAATTTCCGCGTTTTTTTTGTTTTTTTATAGGAAAGCCTCATTGGACCATCTATTGTGTCTCCATCGCAGGGAATCGAACCTAAGATTTTAGCGTTGTAAGTCCGTAGGCTTACCGCTTTCCCACAGTAGGGCGAAGAATTTGAAAGACGGTACACTAAACATGCGCACATACTGAGATGTCAGGTTTTGTTCCGTCTGTATATAAAAGAAAACAAATGTGTTTCTGTTTTTGATCTTTTGAAAGGTCTCAGATTAAACACTGGTTAAGTTTAAAGTATCAATCAGTCGAGTCAGATATTATTTTACTTGCGACTGTTTGATTTACTAGACGTAACTTCTTTCAGTCGTACAACCCGGAGACTCAGCGTTGACTGTTGAACGACACTGACAGGAATTGAGCACTTGGGGTGCGGCAATAGGATGACCGTTTTCCTTCATAGCCATTCCGCATTGCTTGGCTTCCACGTGGGTGGCTCTGGTGATGTTGGAAGAGAAGGTTCTTCCAGATGAGCGGCGAGAGAAGATCGTTGGGCAAGTAGAAGCAGAAGAACAGCAAACTCTGAAGACATTCTGGAAGTTAAAGGCATAACTTCCGTACACTAGAGGGTTGACGCACGAGTTGGAAACGGCAAACATGAATAATGCCGACTGGATCTCGGTGGCCAGCTCCTTAGCAGAGTCCAGGTCAATCTGGTACCACAGGACGATGACCACATACGGAGTCCAGCACCAGAAAAAAGCCAAGACGATTGTAATGGTCATTCGGAGTGTCCGAGCTCGAGCCCTTTCGATGTGGGTCATGTTTGAACGCCTTAGGCGAAGTCGACCTCTGTATTGCTGCTGTTCATTCATTACGTCCTCTAGAAGAAAAATGACTGTTGCACTTATACACCACATCAATGTTGAACAGAAAATAAATTAACCCATCATTTAACACGTAATGCACACCTCCTTGGTACAAACGTTTTCTCACGCCCACGGGGGTAGTGAAAAACGTAATTGGCTAAACTTTTTTTGTATTGATTCTCTCATAATATAACGGAGCCGAATCCGGGGTCTACTGAAACTCTACTGGATGGAGGATCTGTTGGATGTATTCAACGTATCAATGATGGTAATTTAGGTAGAAATTTTGTTGATGAACTGAAAAACGTTACGAATATTTTCAGAAGGACAAAAGGAAAAAATATGAAGATAGCTTTTATATGCGGAAACATCTGTTAGCTGAGTTCTTGCACAGATCTGAAAATATAACGTTGATAAACAGAAACATCGGCTCGTGTAGATCTTGAAAGTCGAGTTGTTCAAAATTTGAAAATAACGTTGATAACTAGACCAATTGTTGGCTGAGATGTTGCAATGGAAATATCTGCTGAAGTTTTTCTCCAGACACTAATCATAGCAGAACCGTCTGGAAAATGATCTACAGGAAGTAGTACAGCTTATAAAATGAGTCAGATCAACGTAGGCCGGTAAAGCAATCACTGATTGACATGTCCTTAAGCCAATCAGGAAATGTCACAGACCTACTGAAGGATGCATAGATTGTATAGGAATTTTTTTTGGCAGCAAAGGACAGGTTTATGTGTTTTAATAAAGGTGGCTTCCAAAACAGAGAGATGAAAGGTTGACAGACCATTTGCAATAATTTTAAACCTGCTATCC
>NW_013676561.1:0-939 GCF_000517525.1 Limulus polyphemus | reverse complement strand
CGCATAGCAAGATCCCGAGCGAGACATAGTCCAACTATGGAACGTGCATTTTTGAATGATGAAATCGAGAAAAAAACAACAATAATATTCTAAAGCAAACGTTCATTATCGCAACCTGTGGTCAAAAATTAGAAAATTTCTTTCATTTTTCGACATGATTAGCTCGTGCCACTACAATTCCAAAATTGATGAACGGATGGAAAACCAGACAAAAACAAAACACGTTCGTAACATAAGCATTCTTATTAAGAAACGTTTCGTTGAGTGACTCTAAAAGCACGTTATTAATCTTTCAGACTACTGCCTCTCCGAAGCGGAATAATTTGTACTTGGAAATGGTCTAGAGTTCTGTGTACCTACTAACAATATCCAGAGAGAGAGAAGTTTTATATGCTCAACTTATTAAACATAAACCAGTATCGGACGAAGAACTAAGGCCAGACTACGTGATTTGGCACATGCTTACTGTGGCACACCAATCGACCTTACCGACTTCTGTATGCATTGAGAACATTTTCAGGCTATAAAATCTCTACACTCGAACAAAAGTATTCTTATCACAAAACCTGACAAAGGTTTTAGTATTGTCATACCTGACAAAGGTTCTGGTACCGTCATACCTGACAAAGGTTCCGGTATCGTCATACCTGACAAAGGTTCTGGTATCGTCATACCTGACAAAGGTTCTGGTACCGTCATACCTGACAAAGGTTCTGGTATCGTCATACCTGACAAAGGTTCTGGTACCGTCATACTTAACAAAGGTTCTGGTATCGTCATACCTGACAAAGGTTCTAGTATCGTCATACCTGACAAAGGTTCCGGTATCGTCATACCTGACAAAGGTTCTGGTACCGTCATACCTGACAAAGGTTCTGGTACCGTCATACCTGACAAAGGTTCTGGTACCGTCATACCTAACAAAGGTTCGTCATACCT
>NW_013676560.1:14070-18121 GCF_000517525.1 Limulus polyphemus | reverse complement strand
AGAGGTGAAACGTTTTTTTATTACTTTAGCCTATCAACATTCCTAATAAAAATAATAACAGAGGTGAAACGTTTTTTTATTACTTTAGCCTATCAACATTCCTAATAAAAATAATAACAGAGGTGCAACGTTTTTTATTACTTTAGCCCATCAACATTCCCAATAAAAATAATAACAGAGGTGAAACGTTTTTTTATTACTTTAGCCTATCAACATTCCTAATAAAAATAATAACAGAGGTGCAACGTTTTTTTATTACTTTAGCCTATCAACATTCCTAATAAAAATAATAACAGAGGTGCAACGTTTTTTATTACTTTAGCCCATCATTTTATTGTTTGTTGCACGTTTTTAACGAACGTGCCAAAATTGTTCTCGTATCTATAATAATAGTTCTAGATGTCAACATGGACATGTTTGTTGGATCATTACTGTGTTGACTATCTTAGAAACCTCACGTCTCTATTGGTGGACGTTTGTTCTATTCTTAGGGTATGTTTGGTTATGGAATATTTTTCTGACAAATGATTGCTCAACAAATTTTCACAAATAATTGTGCTTTTATTGTTTATTCGTATTAATTTTCTAGTTGAACTGGTTATAACTAAACTTCACACAAAACACAGTTTACATCACTGTTAGCTTCTACCTTTCGTGTGTAGTTATTACCAAGAAGATATTCGTTATGGTACTAATACCCGAAGGCAAGCCCTCTGTAAATAAAACCTTCATAGTCTACAGAAGAGCCTGGCGTGGTTCAGCAAAGAGAAAAAAAAAAAAACGCGTTTTGCACACCGGGCTGTGGGTGTGTTAACTAACTGTGTTACCGCTAGTCTATCGGTTCAAGATTAGGGACGACGAGTGCAGAGAGCCCTTGTGTAGATTTGCTCCGAGTATCTAAAACAAACAAGATTGCGAAGTAACATAAGTACATTACAACTCTTGTCATATTTAACCTCGGAAAAACTGAGTAACGCCGTTCTCTTGTTTTCCGATTTTGGATTTAGTACTTTTGATTTTTTTAAGAAACGTAGAAAGAGAGGCTCATGCGTATTATTAAATAATACGTAATTTGAACTTAAAAATACCAGTAAACTAACCAAGGGTTAAAAATATAAGTTACATTTCACAAAACATACGCAGAAAGCAAAGGCAACTTGTTTTTTTTTTTGCGCAGGTATACGTAAAGACAGAATACGATAGAAGGTTCAGTGTTCAGTAAAACGTTAACGTAGTAATCGATAAATTGGCTACAATGATACAGAAATACAATTCGTATAATGTGATGCTCCTACAACTACTTCATTAGATTCTTGATCCATGTTTTAAATATACAACTACTTCATTAGATTCTTGATCCATGTTTTAAATATACAACTACTTCATTAGATTCTTGATCCAGGTTTTAAATATACAACTGTTTCATTAGATTCTTGATCCAGGTTTTAAATATACAACTACTTCATTAGAATCTTGATCCAGGTTTTAAATATACAACTACTTCATTAGATTCTTGATCCAGGTTTTAAATATACAACTACTTCATTAGAATCTTGATCCATGTTTTAAATATACAACTGTTCCATTAGATTCTGATCCATGTTTTAAATATACAACTACTTCATTAGAATCTTGATCCATGTTTTAAATATACAACTACTTCATTAGAATCTTGATCCATGTTTTAAATATACAACTGTTCCATTAGATTCTGATCCATGTTTTAAATATACAACTACTTCATTAGACTCTTGATCCATGTTTTAAATATACAACTACTTCATTAGAATATTGATCCATGTTTTAAATATACAACTGTTCCATTAGATTCTGATCCATGTTTTAAATATACAACTGTTCCATTAGATTCTGATCCATGTTTTAAATATACAACTACTTCATTAGATTCTTGATCCAGGTTTTAAATATACAAATGTTCCATTAGATTCTGATCCATGTTTTAAATATACAACTACTTCATTAGAATCTTGATCCAGGTTTTAAATATACAACTACTTCATTAGATTTTTATCTGTGCTTAAATATACAACTACTTCATTAGATTATTGATCCATGCTTTAAATATACAACTACTTCATTAGGTTATTGATCCATGCTTTAAATATACAACTACTTCATTAGATTCTTGATCCATGGTAGTTGTATATTTAAAGCATGGATCAATAATCTAATGAAGTAGTTGTATATTTAAAACATGGATCAAGGATCTAATGAAGTAGTTGTATATTTAAAGTACGTTATGATTATGTTTCTATGTTTTTGTCGATAAAACGATTTATTGCCGTTCAACTTTTGTTCAGCAATAGAACATGTGCACTTCACGTCTTCGTGACGCAAATTAATGCTATTTAAAGCATGGATCAAGAATCTAATGAAGTAGTTGTATATTTAAAGCATGGATCAAGAATCTAATGAACAAAAAATATAAAACATATAATGCAAGATATAAAACATATAATACATGTAATACAAAACATATATTACATATAATACAAAACATATACACATATAATGTAAGTATTCTATATTATAATACAAAACATATATACATATAATATAAGTATTCTGTATTTCTTTGGGTAAAAAAAGTATAAATTCCTTTCAACTAGATTTCCCCATAGAAAATCGAAACTATTTTCAAGAAGTTTTGAGTTTTTATTTAATGATTCTGTTCCGACATATAATATATACAATACAAAATATATAAACCATATAATACAAAACATATAAAACATATAATACAAAAGATATAAAACGTAGAATACAAGACATATAAAACATATAATACAAAAAATATAAAACATATAATGCAAGATATAAAACATATAATACATGTAATACAAAACATATATTACATATAATATTGTATTATATGTTCTATATGTCTTGTATTATATGTTTTATATATTTTGTATTATATATATTATATGTCTTTTATTATATATTTTATATGTCTTGTATTATATGTTTTAGTGAACTTGACCTATTATTATTATTATAAAAATATTTTAGTGAAAAAACATTCAAGTGGACTTTTCTGTAGTGAATTTCAAGGTAGCGATTTCTAGCAACATAATATCTACCGTTTAAAACCTCATATAGTTACGTTTCCTAAACACAACCTTTATTGGACTTAACAAATTAGATAAAAATAAATAAAGTTTTACTACTTCATATTAGAAATTTATTACATAATGGAAACTATTTTATTCTGTTATTACTAAAATTCATTGAAATAAAACTTAAATAATGTTTACTTTGGAAGAAAATCAATAATTGTCTAATATGATATGAAAATGAATATACAATGTATTCACACCAGTTTCATGGAACTAGAACACTGACACGATGTATGAATGAATATACAATGTATTCACACCAGTTTCATGGAACTAGAACACTGACACGATGTAAGAATGAATACACAATGTAATCACACCAGTTTCATGGAACTAGGACACTGACACGATGTATGAATGAATACACAATGTAATCACACCAGATTCATGGAACTAGAACACTGACACTATGTATAAATGAATACACAATGTAATCACACCAGTTTCATGGAACTAGAACATTGACACGATGTAAGAATGAATACACAATGTATTCACACCAGTTTCATGGAACTAGAACACTGACACGATGTAAGAATGAATACACAATGTATTCACACCAGTTTCATGGAACTAGAACACTGACACGATGTAAGAATGAATACACAATGTATTCACACCAGTTTCATGGAACTAGAACACTGACACGATGTATGAATGAATACACAATGTATTTACACCAGTTTCATGGAACTAGAACACTCACACGATGTAAGAATGAATACACAATGTAATCACACCAGTTTCATGGAACTAGAACACTGACACGTTGTACGAATGAATACACAATGTATTCACACCAGTTTCATGGAACTAGAACACTGACACGATGTATGAATGAATACACAATGTATTCACACCAGTTTCATGGAACTAGAACACTGTCACGATGTATGAATGAATACACAATG
>NW_013676560.1:11415-13102 GCF_000517525.1 Limulus polyphemus | reverse complement strand
TGGAACTAGAACACTGTCACGATGTATGAATGAATATACAATGTATTCAAACCAGTTTCATGGAACTAGAACACTGACACGATGTAAGAATGAATACACAATGTAATCACACCAGTTTTATGGAACTAGAACACTGACACGATGTATGAATGAATACACAATGTATTCAAACCAGTTTCATGGAACTAGAACACTGACACGATGTATGAAGTTGAAATTAAATGGCTTCTTTAAAACTTCGAGAAAAGTAGAGAATGTCCCCTCAGTAAGGGTCGCCAGAGAGGGTGGAGGGAAAGGGTAGAGACAATGATGTCAACAGAGAAGGTGCATTGCTATGGACGCGTTGCTAGGTCACCATGACAGACATACATGACAACAGAACGTTAGAGACGATTAAGTAATAATCCCACGAAGTGGAACCAGAGGATGATGGCACCATGCAATGATGTCAACAGAGAGGGTGCTTTGCTAGGCCACCATGACAGTTACACGAAGTGGATCAACAT
The DNA here is from genome assembly GCF_000517525.1 of Limulus polyphemus. Classification (NCBI taxonomy): domain Eukaryota; kingdom Metazoa; phylum Arthropoda; class Merostomata; order Xiphosura; family Limulidae; genus Limulus; species Limulus polyphemus. Next base: position 12,596 of record NW_013676560.1, on the reverse strand, counting down.
ACGTCAACATGGCTAAATTTAATACAGTCAGCATAAAACACTAATTCATTAGTTCTATATTTAATTACATTTCCTGACCATTTATATGTAAATCATCCAGAAAAAATATGCTTATTTAAGTATCATGCAATGATTTAAATTTAATTGTTTCACCAGTTTGACTTTATGTTATCCATATAACTTGACAAAATATTTTGTTCTAACTAATGTTGCTTTATGATTTTATCTTACATGTATTTTACAAGGATGAACAATGTTACTGTACTTCCACATATCATAATGTCATCAACAATTATATACATGTATTTGTATTACATGTATTTTACAAGGATGAACAATGTTACTGTACTTCCACATATCATAATGACATAAATAATTATATACCTGTATTTGTATTACATGTATTTTACAAGGATGAACAATGTTACTGTACTTCCACATATCATAATGACATAAATAATTATATACATGTATTTGTATTACACGTATTTTACAAGGATGAACAATGTTACTGTACTTCCACATATCATAATGTCATCAACAATTATATATATTTATTTGTATTACATGTATTTTACAAGGATGGACAATGTTACTGTACTTCCACATATCATAATGTCAATCAACAATTATATATATTTATTTGTATTACATGTATTTTACAAGTATGAACAATGTTACAGTACTTCCACATATATAATGTCAACAACAATTATATATATTTATTTGTATTACATGTATTTTACAAGGATGGACAATGTTACTGTACTTCCACATATATAATGTCAACAACAATTATATATATTTATTTGTATTACATGTATTTTACAAGGATGGACAATGTTACTGTACTTCCACATATGATAATGTCATCAACAATTATATATATTTATTTGTATTACACGTATTTTACATGGATGGACAATGTTACTGTACTTCCACATATATAATGTCATCAACAATTATATATATTTATTTGTATTACACGTATTTTACAAGGATGGACAATGTTATTGTACTTCCACATATATAATGTCATAAATAATTATATATATGTATTTGTATTACACGTATTTTACAAGGATGGACAATGTTACTGTACTTCCACATATGATAATGTCATCAATAATTATATATATGTATTTGTATTACACGTATTCTAGAAAGGTGAACAATGTTAT
>NW_013676560.1:9307-11081 GCF_000517525.1 Limulus polyphemus | reverse complement strand
ATAACATTGTTCACCTTTCTAGAATACGTGTAATACAAATACATATATATAATTATTGATGACATTATCATATGTGGAAGTACAGTAACATTGTCCATCCTTGTAAAATACGTGTAATACAAATACATATATATAATTATTTATGACATTATATATGTGGAAGTACAATAACATTGTCCATCCTTGTAAAATACGTGTAATACAAATACATATATATAATTATTTATGACATTATGATATGTGGAAGTACAGTAACATTGTCCATCCTTGTAAAATACATGTAATACAAATACATATATATAATTATTGATGACATTATCATATGTGGAAGTACAGTAACATTGTCCATCCTTGTAAAATACATGTAATACAAATACATATATATATAACTATTGATGACATTATGATATGTGGAAGTTCAGTAACATTGTTCTTATTGTACAGTAACTGAAATGTTTAATGGCTGATGGAACATTTAATTAGTGTACAATTATTAACATTTCAGTTACTGTACAATAAGAACAATGTTACTGAACTTCCACATATCATAATGTCATCAATAATTATATATATATGTATTTGTATTACATGTATTTTAGAAAGGTGAGCAATTTTACTAAAGATTGTATACAGATTTCAACGTACATTTAATTATGTATGTTTGACAAAAATATTTCTATACTTCCATAGGACAGTATGAAGCATATAGACATTTCTTTCATTTTCATCTGTGGTCCATTAAAACCATGGAAACATTTCACACTGACTTAATGTGACATGTTCAGTCTGTGTAACTTCAAAACACATGAGCTGCAAACTTTCTATACACATATAATGAATGTTTCACTATCTTTAATTTTGACATCTAGTTAATAAACCCTGTAGTAAGTCATTTTACTATATAATAAATGTGTTTAATCGCAATTATGGAAAGCAAATAAAACATTGAATCTGTCTAAACACGATTATGAAATATCAAACACACCAAGCTAGCTAATTTTTATCTATTAAGCAATACAAAGCTCGTCACGTGGAAAAGCAGACAGAGAAAAATAATATATAGAAAGGAGAGAAAGGTCGTTGACCAACATGTGACTAATGAGAAAAGGTCACTTCAGGATTGGACAAGTCTATTTCACATAAGATAACAGTCAGTTATAATACAATGTGTGTTTACATTATATTTGATATTAAAAAATAAACGGTTCTAGTTATACATAATCATGTATTTTATACACAGTTTTAATGTTCTCCATACTTTAACTAAAGTTTTTGTATGTCATTAAATTTAAAAGTCAGTAAACACGGTTCTTTTATTTTACACAAAACACTTAATGTATATTCTCAATAACTGATGGAACATTTCAGTTAGTGTACAATTATTGATGAAACATTTCAGTTAGTGTACAATAATTGATGGAACATTTAATTAGTGTACAATAATTGATGGAACATTTCAGTTAGTGTACAATTATTGATGAAACATTTCAGTTAGTGTACAATTATTAATGGACCTTTCTAAAATACGTGTAATACAAATACATATATATAATTATTGATGACATTATGATATGTGGAAGTACAGTAACGTTGTCCATCCTTGTAAAATACATGTAATACAAATAAATATATATAATTATTGATGACATTATCATATGTGGAAGTACAGTAACATTGTCCATCCATGTAAAATACGTGTAATACAAATAAATATATATAATTGTTGATGACATTATGATATGTGGAAGTACAGTAACATTGTCCATCCATGTAA
>NW_013676560.1:5139-8974 GCF_000517525.1 Limulus polyphemus | reverse complement strand
TGATGAAACATTTCAGTTACTGTACAATAACTGATGGAACATTTAATTAGTGTACAATTACTAATGGAACATTTCAGTTAGTGTACAATAATTGATGGAACATTTCAGTTAGTGTACAATAATTGATGGAACACTTCAGTTAGTGTACAATTATTGATGAAACATTTCAGTTACTGTACAATAACTGATGGAACATTTAATTAGTGTACAATTACTAATGGAACATTTCAGTTAGTGTACAATAATTGATGGAACACTTCAGTTAGTGTACAATTATTGATGAAACATTTCAGTTACTGTACAATAACTGATGGAACATTTAATTAGTGTACAATTATTAATGGAACATTTCAGTTACTGTACAATAACTGATGGAACATTTAATTAGTGTACAATTATTAATGGAACATTTCAGTTACTGTACAATAATTGATGAAACATTTCAGTTAGTGTACAATTATTAATGAAACATTTCAGTTAGTGTACAATAATTGATGGAACATTTCAGTTAGTGTACAATTATTAATGAAACATTTCAGTTAGTGTACAATAATTGATGGAACATTTCAGTTAGTGTACAATTATTGATGGAACATTTCAGTTAGTGTACAATAATTGATGGAACATTCAGTTAGTGTACAATAATTGATGGGAAATTTCAGTTAGTGTACAATAATTGATGAAACACTCAGTTAGTGTACAATAATTGATGGAACATTTCAGTTAGTGTACAATAATTGATGGAACATTTAAGTTACTGTACAATTATTGATGAAACATTTCAGTTAGTGTACAATAATTGATGGAACATTTAATTAGTGTACAATAATTGATGGAACATTTCAGTTAGTGTACAATAATTGATGGAACATTTAAGCTACTGTACAATAATTGATGGAACACTTCAGTTAGTGTACAATAATTGATGGAACATTTCAGTTAGTGTACAATAATTGATGAAACATTTCAGTTAGTGTACAATAATTGATGGAACATTTCAGTTAGTGTACAATAATTGATGGAACATTTCAGTTAGTGTGTAATAGTTGATGGGACATCAAAATGAAAGTTAGTTGGACTATGATCGATTCAGTTCTACTGTAAATATTTATAATATCTACTTAAATTTAAAAACTACACAAACATGTGAAATGTATGATATTTCATTATACAATACAATAAATTCTGTACTTGGGTGGTAATAAAGTTAACTGTTTCCAGGTGGTGTTGATAAACTCGTTCACAAGTTTAGACACATTAGTTTACAACAAACAATCTAATCTTATTTAAATATTAACAAGCTTCCAATCACATGTTACATTTGTTCCTTGGTGTTTCAGACTCAGAAAATGTAATTTATCAAAAGTGACATAGATTTGTGAAAAAACGTTATGGTAACTTAACTTTATGTACATTATACTATCTAAACTTATTATTTTACCAAATCATCAAATACATTCTTTTTATAAATGAAGAATACCGAAAAAGAGTTGACAATCATAATCGTATAAGAACCTCAAGTTATAAATCAAGTGATTTTTCTTCGACTATTTCAAAACAGATATTTCCTCACGTGGATTTTGAAACTGTTAACAAAACATGAATTATCTTTCATTTACATTTTATAGACAGATAATCAACTGTATAAAAATCATCAGTGTTCTGTGATATTCTTATATGAAACTCACTTCTCATCATAGACTAATATACTATCTTTAGTTTATGTAAGTAAAATCTGAGACTTAAGTATCACACATATTGAAACATTGGTTAACAAAACTTTAAGATACTATTTACGAAAACGTCTTAGTTTATAAATTACTGACCTATACATCTTAGTATTTTATGATAAATTACTGACCTATACATCTTAGTATTTTATGATAAATTACTGACCTATACATCTTAGTATTTTATGATAAATTACTGATCTATACATCTTAGTATTTTATGATATATTACTGACATATACATCTTAGTATTTTATGATAAATTACTGACCTATACATCTTAATGTTTTATGATAAATTACTGACCTATACATCTTAGTATTTTATGATAACTTACTGACCTATACATCTTAGTATTTTATGATAAATTACTGACCTATAACAAGTATGTAATTTAACGAAACGTATTTATTAACACTAAAAGAGAAAATAACTAGTACGTAATTCAAAGAAACGTATTTGTTAACAATAAAAGAGAAAATTAAAGAGTACGTAATTCAACGAAACTCGCATTTGCAAGTGAATCAAAAACAAAATAGCCTATGTTTAAGAAAAAAATCATTTTAAGTCGCAAAGTAGAATTTAGAAATGAAACACTTAAAAGCGTTTATGTAAAATACAAGAGGAATTGTGTAGAATATAAATAGTTCAGTGAAAAAGGAAATAAATTAAACATAAGATGTTGAAAGCAACCAAGAAAATTCGACACATAAAGTATATAGTCAAAATGCCTTGTGAGTTTCCATTCCTTCTTTCCTTGTTGATCATAAACACAATACAAAATGAGTCGAAATTCGTGCTCTGAAGCAAGGAATACCAAGATATCTAATGAAACAATACGTACATTTTGGTAAAATCTGAACGTACGGAATCCATGCATACTATGAATAATAAATATTACTTTTTCACAAACTCAACCGAATTTACTGAACCAGATTCGACGACTGTTTACAACTGAATTCACTCAACCAGATTCGACGACTGTTTACAACCGAATTTACTCAACCAGATTCGACGACTGTTTACAACCGAATTTACTCAACCAGATTCGACGACTGTTTACAACTGTACCAGATATCAAGTGATCAGAAGCTTTCCTCAATGGAGTTCTCTGATTTATAGATTAAGAATACTGAAGTGTATTTATTAGATGAGTAGGGTTAACTAACAAAGTTGGAATGCATTGAATTATTTGTGGAAGTGAGATAAATACAGTTATGTTTGATACAGTCACATTCCTTATCAACTAAAAGGTTGGCAGGATAACTCTAGGATAAATGAATTACAAAGATTGAAGTTAGAAACGTTTTATTGCCAACAAATCAAGGATCACGGTCACTTGGATATAGAAGAACTACATTGTAGCTTGATTTGTTGGTTACCCTACATGCTATATGGGAGCTTTCTGTGTATCGTTTCGTAATACATACGTTATGATATAAACAAATTTTTTTTTTACAGAAATCATACATATGTTTATGCACGTACACAAGTGTTGCTGAACGTAAGTGATAGCACGCTAAATTTGCTCAGTGCTTCTAAACGTTACACCGTCTTGCTAACCAAACTTATCCAAACGGCTTATTTACACTCCTTTACGAGTTACAACAGCTTAGTTACAACAACTTGAAAACAAAACTTATCAAAGTAGCTGACATACACCACTTTGCTGTGAAAACTTACCCAAATAACTAAGATATCTTATTAACCAAATTTATCTAAATAGCTAAGATATCTTATTAACCAAACTTACCCAAATAACTAAGATATCTTATTAACCAAACTTATCCAAATAGCTAAGATATCTTATTAACCAAACTTATCCAAATAGCTAAGATATCTTATTAACCAAACTTACCCAAATAACTAAGATATCTTATTAACCAAACTTATCCAAATAGCTAAGATATGTTATTAACCAAACTTATCCAAATAGCTAAGATATCTTATTAACCAAACTTATCCAAATAGCTAAGATATCTTATTAACCAAACTTATCCAAATAGCTAAGATATATTATTAACCAAACTTATCCAAATAGCTAAGATATCTTATTAACCAAACTTATCCAAATAGCTAAGATATCTTATTAACCAAACTTATCC
>NW_013676560.1:2570-4139 GCF_000517525.1 Limulus polyphemus | reverse complement strand
AAATAGCTAAGATATGTTATTAACCAAACTTATCCAAATAGCTAAGATATCTTATTAACCAAACTTATACAAATAGCTAAGATATCTTATTAACCAAACTTACCCAAATAACTAAGATATCTTATTAACCAAACTTACCAGCTACAATGTCTTATTAACCAAACTGACCCAAATAGCTACAATGTCTTATTAACCAAACTTATCAGCTACAATGTCTTATTAACCAAACTTACCAGCTACAATGTCTTATTAACCAAACTTACCTAAATAGCTTCCTTCCAAACTAAACCTTCCTAAGTTGCTACATCACTTCGCTAACTAAACTTATCATAATTGCTATACCATTTCGCTAACTAAACGTATCCTAATTGCTACACCACCTTGTTAACTAAAGTTATCCTAATTGCTAAACTATCTTATTAACTAAACTTATCATAATTGCTACACCATTTCGCTAACTAAACTTATCCTAATTGCTACACCACCTTGTTAACTAAAGTTATTCTAATTACTACACCACCTTGTTAACTATTATCCTAATTGCTAAACTATCTTGTTAACTAAACTTATTATAATTGCTACACCATTTCGCTAACTAAACTTATCCTAATTGCGACACCACCTTGTTAACTAAACTTATTCTAACTGCTAAACTATCTTGTTAACTAAACTTATTCTAATTGCTACACAGTCTTGCTATCTAAGCGTACTTAAGATTCAACACTACGTTGCTAATCAAACTTAAACTGTTTATAAAAGTGACTGGAATATCCTGATCAAGGCTCTGAATAAGTTAATTAAAATATAAATACACAATACTGTTAAGGTACTCAGTTTCTATAGGTTCATTGGGTGGGGGATGGAAGGGAGCTCAGTCAAGATACGAAATGTCCTGAGGGACTTTGTGTTGAGAGAGTTTGGGAACTTCTGCTTTAAATTATAATATATATATACGCACCAAAGATAACACCAATAAATAACTATTAGGTCGTCAAGAAGTTAATGTCGCTTTTTGGTTTAGATGAAAAAACCCGAACAACTTGTATATCAAAACAAAACATATATTAAATTAAATAGTCTCCATTCTTATCGATGATGCTTTTCCATCTTACAATCAGATTGTTAATGCCCTGATTAAAGAAATTACTTGGTTTTGAAGCGAAAAACATGTCGATGTCTTCTTTAACACCTTCCATATTTGCATACGTTTTCCCATTAAGATGGTGTTGCAGCGAACGAAAAAGATGGTAATCTGATGGTGCCATATCTGGAGAATATTGTGGGTGGGGAGAACTTCCCAACCCAAATCCATAATCTTGCGTTGCATCAAACGTGCCACATGTGGACGGATGTTCATTGTCGTGGAGAATAACACCTTTTCGATTGACGAGTGAAGGGCATTTCTGATTTAAACGTTCCAGTTGCTGACTATAGATCTCTGCATTGGCAGTTCTCTGTGGATTGAGGAGTTCGAAATGAATTACTCCTTTGATGTCCCACCAAATGCACAGCATCACTTTCTGCGAATGGAGTCCAAGTTTTGGGGTCGAAAGTGGTTTTTCGTCTAGG
>NW_013676560.1:0-2015 GCF_000517525.1 Limulus polyphemus | reverse complement strand
GCCGAATGTGTGTCTCGTCGTGTACCATCACTATAAGGGATTAGAGTATACTAAACTTTACACATTATATAGGCTACACTAACATTGCGTATAGACAGTTCATTTAACTATTATAAGTGGCGTATGTTTTTTTTTGGGGGGGGTTAATGAAAGTGTTCCAAGACCGACATTAATTTCTTGACGACCTAATATATTGTAAAGAAGTCATTGTTATATTTCTTTGTTTGTAGTCATTAAGTTGTCTGTGTGCTGTCACCGCGGGTCTCAAACTTCTATTTCTAGTATCATAGGCCATCTGAATTGCCGATGAGCCATCGAAGTCTGTCATAAGCCATAAGTTGAGAAATTATCTTATTCAAGACTATGCGAATACATTTTAAACTCAAGCAAGCTCAACAGCCTGCTTAAAATTAAAACAATTTAATAAATAAAATAAACCTAAAAGCTTTGGGTTAATCAGTAATAATATATATAATCAATTGACGGATTTGAATATACGTTTAAGTCAGTAATCAACGCTCAGGTTAATTTATTGTGCAGTATATTTGAAGTGAACTGTGATTTATGGTGTAAAAAGTTCGATAACATCGAATTGATAATAAGAAAAGCTTATTGAATCAGTAGTTTAGTATCAACGCTAATATCGGCTGTCCTCACTTATGGTTTTCTACATAATCTTAATAAATAAGTCCTAGGTTACGACAGCGGAAGTCACGTGACGCTGCTAGCGCATGCGTGACTGAGTTCCTCGGATTATCGGGGAAGCTCTAGTGTGTTCGAGACGCCTCTTTGTTGGTATATAAGCCTGGCGAGAAAAGCCAGCGGGATGACGAATGTATGTTAAAGCGAACGGTAGTCACGGTGATTTTAGGGTAATTTGCGATTCTGTTTCAAGCTAGTGTGTGTTTTGTACTCGTAGAAAGCGAAGTTATCAAGATAGTGAATCGCTGTGATTTATAGCGTGTATTATAAAAGTTGTTAAGTTTAAAGTGACGAGAAACGTAGTGACTATGGAATTATTGTATACTAAAAGTTTGTATCAAGAAAGAATAAACTGGTTTAATCAAGAAGGACCTTGCATTGCTGAAGTTCCTCGGAAAGAATTTATACCGGAAATTAATGAACAAGCAGATACGCAACACTATATTAGCTTCTATATCAACTTAGCATACGTACTATTTAAATGTTCAGACAATGTTAAAATTTAGCGTAATTATGTTAGTGCATAACTGACATTGTGCATTATGGCAGTATTAAAACTAATGCGATAAGAATACAAACTTCTGTTCGGTTGTTTTTAAGGATACCAAATACTAGAAATAAAATAGAACCTACGCGTATAACTAACTGTTGGACCGAAAGGTTGTGAACCATTAGATATTTGCTGAATGTCAAAAGTCAAGGAGGTGACATTATAATGCTTTACAAGTAGCATAGAACGTACAAATAGTAAATGCTGGTATAAATATGTTGGGATTCATTTCTATGTAGATATTTGAAAGCGCGAAAGCAGTGAGAAAAATATTAGAATTTCTTTCCAGCCTCAGTCATAGATGTAAGGTAAATAATGCAACATATTTTATGCCACTATCAAGACGTGAACTTAACGTGTGAGCGAGACAATCTGTTTCAGTTCGTATTTTTCCATGCACACAAAATGTATTTTTATGTCGGACTCGTCTCTTAAAACGATTAGAAAAACAGGAATCCGTAGACACGCTACAGATAGCTCAATGTGTAGTTTTAACAAACAAACACTTGAAATACGCCACTAGTTTTGTTGAAGAATGTAATATTTTAGAATTGATACTATATGGCAATCAACATTGTTAAATGAGATATTGAAGAATGTAATATTTTAGAACTGATACTATATGGCAATCAACATTGTTAAATGAGATATTGAAGAATGTAATATTTTAGAATTGATACTATATGGCAATCAACATTGTTAAATGAGATATTGAAGAATGTAATATTTTAGAATTGATACTATATGGCAATCAACATTGTTA
>NW_013676559.1:14050-15932 GCF_000517525.1 Limulus polyphemus | reverse complement strand
ACTCTATTATTAAAGAATATTCCGTTTAAAAATATCATAATTTTTATGTAATATACAAACAATAAAATCATGCTAAAGAAATAAAACTTTTATTTTTTTTATTTTTTGCATAATACAAACCAAACTTTCATTTACTGACGTTCGTAACATCATTCATATAAAACCAAAATCTGGTGTAATAAGTATGCATGATATTGTAAATTATTTACACAATCAGTTGAACTTTACGATGTTTGTCTTTACTATACAGTTCAATTGGGATTAACAAAAAACAACAAAAAAGAACATTTTCCATCAATACTTTACTCATCATACTTGTAATTTTTTACACGATTAAGAAATAACATATTGTGTCTTACTTCATGCATGTGTTACTTACCTCCCTGTGCTATCACGACCACCGATAACATAAATACGGCCACGAATAGTTACAACACCATGGTGTGCTCGAGCACAGATCATGTTCCGTTTACTTTCTCATTCTTTCGTGTCGAGGTCAAGTACATAAGTAGTTCCTGTCAGTATCATTTCACCACTCTTACTTGAATCTGGATCGTATCCACCTGGATTGAAAAAAAAAAGTTGTTATAAATTAGTTGCGTACATACCGTCATACAGGGCCCGGAAGTCAAAAGGTCCCAAGCCAGGAGAAAGACAGTAAAGATAAATATAAAAAACTTTCTTACTCTACGCACACACAAATAATCCATAGTCAGAAGTCTACGGAGAATCAGCATTGATAGGACTGATGGGTTTGATTGCTATGGGGCTTTACTTATACCACAGACTAATTTATACATTGATTCATTGGAAAGCCTGATTTACTAGAAGTATCTAGTGGAGCTTCTAGTGTAAACAAAACATGATAGTTTGTGTCTGGCGAACTCCACATACTACATTCTTTCATCATATATACACATTATAAATCTATCTTTACATTACAAAGTCAAGTTAAAGCACAAAGGAAACATAATACAAATGCTTCACGTTGTTCAACATTAGGAAAACATGACAGTAACGATTGACATTAAATGCATACTTATATTTTTGCGTTGTCAGCTATTGTTTTATCACATCCATTTGCTTCACTATGAGATACCATGTTTATCATAACTGTAACAATTTTACCTTAACAACACAAATTATGGATAAACAATAGAGATTATACATAAAATAATGTGTGCTGTCAGCCGAGTTCCAGTTTACAACAATTAACTCATAATGTATTCTTTCATTTTATACTAAATACCATAATATGACAAGAAAACTGAAAAATATATATACAAGTATGAACACTTCCTATTAATCTTACAATCAGAACAACCATACTTTAAGAATTATTGTTATATAGTGTATTGTGATATTTTTTCACTTCATATATACATGTCAATATATATCCTCAAGTAATTCAACGGGAAGCACGTGCTACACTGTTGGCATTGAATCATACGCTAACAGAACTAATATTTATAGAATTAATTGGTATTTACCCCTCCTTGTCCTCTCTATATAGAATGAACTTGTGATATGCCATGCTTCTTTCCAACACGTCTTTTTATAATTGTACATCTGGCTAGATATGGAGATAAAATAGCTACTTGTCAACCGACTAATCTCCAAATACCCTTGGGTTTTAGGGACCTTTATACATGATAACATATACCTAGTATGGTCATAAATTGTAAACTTGAAGCACAAGGTAATAAACTGTAAAACGTGGGATGGAATTTAAAGTCTGTATATTTTAGTCTGTGCTTATATACAATACACACGGTCGTGATGGTAGTTTTTCTCAAAACTCGAAATAGGCATTCAAATGTTTAGTAAAGTGCATCATAAAAGAGAAAACAATGCATAAAATAAACTTCTCAAAATGTGAGGT
>NW_013676559.1:0-13050 GCF_000517525.1 Limulus polyphemus | reverse complement strand
GTGATATGCCATGCTTCTTTACAACACGTCTTTTCATGATTGTGCTTCTGGCCAGGTATGGAGAGAAAATAGCTACTTGTCAACCGACTAATCTTTACCCTTGGGTTTTGGGAATTTTTATACATGATAACATATACCTAGTATGGTCATAAATTATCAGTTTGCAAACTTGAAACAGAAAGTAATAAACTGTAAAACGTGGGATGGAATTTAAAGTCTGTATATTTTAGTCTGTGCTTATATACAATACACAATACATCTTTAAGCATATTTGGGTTTTGGGGACCTTTATACATGATAATGTTATGACAGCGGAAGTCACGTGACTGTGGTAACACGTGATGAATTTCTCGAATGATCATGAATGATCGGGGAGGCTCGAGTGTATTCGAGACTCCCCCTTCGTTAGTATATATGCCTGGCAGAAAAAGCCTGTGGGATTGAGTGAAGAGAGTTCCAGGTAATTTACAATTCTGTTTCGAGCTAGTGTGTGTTTTGTTATCGAGATTGTGAATCGCTGTGATTTATAGCGTGTATTATAAAAGTAGTTAAGTTTAAAGTGAAGAGAAACGTACTGATTGTGAAATTACTGTAGGCTAAAATTTTGTATCGAGGAAGAATAAATTGGTTTAATCAAGAAAGGACTTGTATCGTTGAAGTTTCACGGAAAGAATTTCTACCGGAAATTAACAAACAAGCAGATACGCGACAATAACAGATACCTAGTATGATAATAAATTATCAGTTTGCAAACTTGAAACACAAGGTAATAAACTGTAAAACGTGGGATGGAATTTAAAATCTGTATATTTTGGTCTGTGCTTATATACAATACACACGTTCGTGATGGCAGGTTTTCTCAAAACTCGAATTAGGCATTCAAATGTTTGGTATTGTGCAGCACAAAAGAGAAAGGCAATACACAAAATAAACTTCTCAAAATGTGAGGAGCAGGCAGCACTTGAAAAAGTACAAAATCAGGGCACCGAAGTTGTGGTTGTAAGTCAGAGGTGCACATCAAAAGGTTTCTTCCAACACGATGGTCAGCTTATTACAATTCTCTGTGTGTCTTGCATTTTGTTACATACACATACCGAAAGCCGTCTAGAATCATTTTTCTGTGAGGAACAAGTGATGAAGTACCTGAAGCGACGTGGCTTAAATAAAGCTTGAAAGTTTCTAATTTGTTTTTCTTATAGTCCTTCAGTGCAAAATTTAGAACCTGTGAATTACAGCGAGAATAGTTTGATCTCACGAAAGCCACAAAACAGATTCAAAGTGCTGCTGAAACACTGACAACCTATTATAATAAATATGAGAATGCAAGGGAAACTGTTTTTCTTTTAAACCATTTCTGTCACTGTAGTCACTGCTGAGAGATTGTTTCCCAAACAAACGCTAATTAAAATCAGGGCTAGCTTTGTTGAGCACAGAACAAGCACGAGAGGGAAAATTGAACATGGATAATATTGTGGCTGAATTAATTGCCATAAAATGCTGAAGACGGGCGTTTTAATTAAAGCTTAGTAAGTTCACACATTTACTCAGTATTCTAGTTAAGTATCAATAACTCTCGGTAGAGGAGTCTGACTATTTGTTGCTATGTACATCTCTGTTATAAATGTAAATATCTATTGCAACTAGGATACTATGTACTCTCTCACAAGAAGAAAGGCCTAAATATATCAAAATGTGGATATAATAGAGTTTATCTCAAATGACTCAATCATAACCTCTGAATTTCAAGATAAAATGACGAACAGATTCTACAGGCCAACAAACACATACAGTGCCTTGAAAAAATATTCATCCCCCCTTTCAAAGTTCCACATTTTGTTGCTGTCTGAGCTTGCAATCATGAAACTTTCAAATGGGATTTTAATATTAAAATCTACACAATTTACTCCAAAGTGAAAAAGCTAAAAAACGTTGATATTATATAAGTAAGTTAGATTTTCAAAGAAAATTTGAATATTTTTCATTGCATAAGAATTCAACCCCTTTGTTATGGTAACCCTAAATCAATTTAGGTGCAAATGATTACTTTGAAAGGTAATAAAATAATGTAATGATCTCTGTCTGTGTGTAATCAAAGTATTTTAACTTGACTTCAGAGTAAATGCATCTAAACAAGCCATAACTCACCTAGTGATACAACAAACCAACCCTGAAGGACAAGGAGATTTCAAAACAAGTGAGGGACAAAGTGGTAGAGAAGCACGGATCAGGAGAAGGTTACAAGAAAATTTCAAAGTCGCTGATTATACTTTTGATTACGGTGAAGTCCATCATTAAGAAGTGGAATGTGCTTCATACCACCTAGTCACTACCCAGATCAGACCACCCTTCAAACTAAGCAGCCGAGCAATCAATGTAGACTGCCTGAAGTGGTAAACCGCAAGCCCTTCTGTCACTATTTTTGAAATTTGTGTTTACATTAAACTGCATCCATTCATTTGTGTACTGTTTCAAACACCACGTATTTATGAATAACTATTGGAACAATATATGAATTAATTGTCATTGTATTTTAATTCAGTTCCAACATTGAGCTCTATCAATATTACTGGCTCAATAGCTCTTCTTTTGAAAATTATTTAATTTGTATGACATTATATTATTATACCTTTATATGAGTCAAGCATCCTGTGTGCCTCATCAGACAAGGCCCGAATCTATTTCACCTCTGCCAAAAAAGCCTCTACAGAGAGCCTGGCACGCTTCTTCCTCCGCTCTGTGTTGTGTAATTCCTGTTTGGTGGCCTCCAGCTTTGTCTTCACCTCGTTATACTTTATCTTTAAGGAATGAAAATCGCAGTTATAAGAATGTTCAATGTTAACTAAAGTTGCAAGAGGAACTTCAGGATTAGGCTGCTGGGATGGAGATGATCGAGTTTCTGCAGCCCTTAAGCTTATCAGTGAAGCCCTTCTTGGAGTCTGTAAGAAACGATTACATTTACAAACTTACGTATCATCAGAAGCACATTTATATATAAGTGTCTATAATGTTAGACAAAGGTTAATAAAGGTTTAGAGTAAAAGCTTTACTATTATTTTAAATTTTTAAAATAAATGTCTAAAACAATGACATTTTCAGCATGAAATTGCTCTCAATAGGTAAGGTTTAGTTTTTCTGTAGGCTTCCATATTTGTAAACTATCACAATAAAATAAATGTACTTATTTCATTCACATATTTTAATAGGATTCTTAAGCTTGTTAGTCCCCAGATCTAAAACAATACATACCTCTTGATTTCTCTTCCATGCAAAGATAAATGGGATAGCTGTATTTTTTTAGACGTTTATTCAGATTTCCATGGCGGGACTTATAGAAGTCATTCTCGACAAAATGTTCCGAGCACACTACATTATATGGTGATGGATTCCATGGCTTCTTAGTTTCCCATCAATTGTCTTAGCCTGTATCTATCGCTGTCTCATGAAAGTGTGCTTTGGAAACCTAAGAAACATATATTATACTGTATATTATATGATATAACCTATTGTTTGTTTATTTGTTTGTTACAGATTTCGCCATGTATTAAGAAAGCTTGCGAGTGATCGAAATTGTAAGCATAAAATGTTATTTTTAAGTTAAAACTTTAAGTTATTATTTATTCGTTCATCTTATATAAATCACAACAACATAGAAAAAAAAAGAAAGCATGTATAAACTATGGATTGTGTTTTAGTTAAGTTTAAAATTTAGACTTAACTTTTAGATCAAGTTAAAAATATACAAGTTATATGAGAAATTATATTAACAAAATGCATCTCGTTTCCTTTACAAAAATAGCATCAGATTGGAAGTAATTTCCAGATGAACTCAAAAATATCTATACCCTTGAAAAACAAATACAATAAAAATATTAAATCTAGTTTGTTTGTTATGGATTTCGCGCAAAGCTACACGAGGGCTATCTGCGCTAGCCATCCCTAATTTAGCAGTGTAAGACTAGAGGGAATGAATTGTATAGCAAATGGTTAAGTTGTCAGGAGAAGTAGGTGCCAGTGAATGAGAGGCTTCAATTTTCAAATAAATGAATCCGTGATTGGATGAAAGAGTATCACGTAAGTTTAAGCAAACCAAACAAAAGGTTTGCTCTCCTCAACACAGAAAGAAAGATTCGTATCATCGAGTTCTGTCAAAATGTTTGGCGAGTACGATACTGGTTTCGCTGAAAATTTGGAAAAGAGCCTCATATGATAATCGGAATGAAAATATATCACAAAAAACCCTTTCTATTAGTAACAAATCTACTTTCGTTAAAGAAAATTATATGTTATCACGCGAGAAAATTATCGTTTTTACGCTAGTATCCACAGACGAGAAAAATCCAATGCCTCTTCCGGAGTTTGTTTTTAAAGGTAAAGGAACGCGTACAAAGCTTAATGAGAGTCAATACACAATGGGCCCCAAAAGGTTCTTACTGATTTCAAACGATGCTAGACACCATATCAAAACTTGTGAATCGACACAATTTATTTAACACGAAAAAAACTATTCCTATCAATGAGTTTTTTTATTTGTATTTGTGTGTGTGTGTGTCACTGGGTGCAAGATTCAGAAAAATTGAGAAAATTCAGTGCTCACTGACCCCATCAACCATGGACCCATACGAGGGGATGCACTACAATGCCAAACATTAACAGTATAGCTACACCAGGGTTTCGTGGGCACTATACCCAAACATCAGCATTAGACACATGTCTACAACACCTGTTTAGAACATCCAATACCGGCAATTAGTTGACCCTAGCCCAACAGAACTAGCCGACAGACCCAGGGGGAGCTACTGCAAGGTCACCCGTCTACAGAAATTCAAGGCCAAATAGATGTGTTAAAGTTCCACCTACACAAACAGACCCACCAATGACATTCCTCAACTACCATAATCCTCTCCTTCCTTCCACGGGATACCACAGCAAACACGTGGTTGGATGTTTGGATCACAGAGGAGGGAAACTGAAGATAGAGAACCTTCCCTGGGAAATCCCCCTCACCACATACAGGAATCCATCTCGAGGGGAGGACAGCCGGACATTTGGCACGAATGCTCGCAATACAAAAGTCATCTGAATTTTATTCTCTAGAAGTCACCAGAAGCTAGATATGAAGAGTTACCTGGTATAGTCGTTATATCTCCGGTGTATATGCTACTTTTCAACAATACAGAGCGTCCCAAAGTCGACAACCAGCGAATAGCCAAAACCAATATTTCTTATCTTCGTTCTTCCTCATCTTTCTTCAACAGGCCTAGCGCCTACCTAGTTCTAACAGTAACTATATTTTATCATCACTTGACAGAGTGAAACAGTCTTCACGGCCGTTAACTACCTTTTTATTATTATTCTGTGCAAAATTTATAAAGCTTTAGAATACACTTTATAACCTAGTAACCCACGTACATCATCTTATAAAAAAAGGGAAACAAACAAGTATTAGGAAAAAAATATCGTTATATAAAAGCCTATGTAGGGCTGGCTACTGAACTTGAAAAAAACAAAAAAAACAAAATAGGGATAGAAGTGGACATATCATTTGATCGGGCTAATGACCATATAGCAGACTAAGTCGTCTTGACTATACATGGAGAATAAAATCCTTACACTACTGGCTTCCTCACTGGCAAAACAAATAGAACCAGAATCTCCAATCATAATATGTTATTTTATTGTAAAATACTCATAAAAGTAGTATTCTAAAGTTAACTAAATTAAAGGTATAATGACGAATGTTGAAACTCAATTCAAACACAAAGCTTTAGATAGACAGAGTGGGAAAACCAGTAAGTGTTATTTGCTCGAAGCAGGTTGACTGTCATGAAACAACATTGTTCTCTTATTTCCACCATTCTTAAACAGTTACTATATGATGTTCCCATCCAATCTTTGATGTTATCCATCCACACATTTCTTGGTTTGCCTCTTCCTCTTTTCCCATTCATTTTTCCTTCTAGCAACAGTCTTTGTATTCCATTTCTTCTAACTTTGTGTCCAGAGTACTCACATTTTCTTTTCTTGATAATAGTGTTCTTTTACTTTTCATCATTTCTAATACTTTCTTATTGTTCTGTCCAAGATATTTTCAGTACTATTCTATAGATCAACATTTCAAATGCCTCAATCTTTTAACAATTGCTTTAGATATTGTCCACATTTCAGCATCATATAGTAGGCTTGGCCACTCCACGAAAAAGTTTAGCCCTAACTAAACTAAAGCAAAAAACGTAGTTACAATGTTAATTTCTCTCTTTATCGAAGAGGGCGTACTTAATAAAGGATTTACTTATCTTAGGCCTAAAACAAGTGGACTTCTGGATTTCGGTGAATGCGATTAGAATTCTTTTGTATCATCATAGAAGTCTTGTATTTAAAGAAATACTGTTGCAATATAGACACTACTTTGACCATATATGTATTGCGGGTCTCTGCTAGTAATACTATAATGCATGCAAATTAACTTGCCCAACTAAGAGTTTTGAAATTTCTCTATTATTTGTACTTACGCCTCCAGTGGCACAACGGTATGTCTGCGGACTTACAACGATAAAAACCGGTTTTCGATACCCGTGGTGGGCAGAGCACAGATAGCCCATTGTGTAGCTTTGTGCTTAATTCCAAACAAACAAACAATTTGTATTTACACTTTAAATCATTTTATTACTTATTACAAAGATCTGACATTTAAGCCGAAACTACGAGAATGATAAGTGGGTATGTAAAGCCTCTTTTATGAACTTTTCAATAACTTCTAATGTAAGAATGAAACATAACTTTAAAATCACGAAAGTAATTATTATAAAACTATGCAAAGAAATTATGAGATTAAAAAAAAAACTACATCAACTGTGTCTCCAAATTTTACAGCTCTGGAAAAAAATCTCAATCAGACCTTCCACTGACACCACATAATGTGACAAACACATGCACTATAGCAATTATATTTCCTGTGATCACTTCAAAATATTAAGTTCAAACGGTAAATGAAGCAATGATGTGACAATAACGTTAGGTATAATGCCATTGGTAACAGCTGGCAGGCATATTTCCAGTGGGACAGCAGTACATCTACATACTTACAATGTAAAACTCAGGCGCTCGATTCCCCACGGTGGACGTAGCAGACAGCTCAATGTGGTTTTGCTATAATACATATAAAGAAAATGGCAAACATTGTAATGATAATCTCACCTTCTGGATCATGCTTTGTGTGTGTGTGTTTACACGTTAAATATAAAGAAATTAATGTAATTATTTTATATCCCACCCCCAGAAAAAACAAAAACAATTGAACCAAGAAGAATCTCAGAGGAATGTTTTTTTTTTTCAAAAACTAGTTCAAACTTCTTTTAATTAATTCTTTGTAATAAAATAATATAAGCCTAATAATAAAATACTGTAAAATAAAGGTAGATAGACACTCCAGAAGAGCCACTGCTTTTTTTTTAATTTTTCTTTTTGCCCACCCACCTAATATTCTTCCTGCAGTAAGTCCCTGATCACGTTGAATTTTCACTTTATTTCTGTAACAGTAGGTTGCTGTATCAATGTTTACACTTATCACTAACGGAACTATAATATATTATTATAGTCGCAAACAACAACAAAACGTAACATTGACAGTTACTAAAGTGCAGTCGTTTATTGAGTTAGTAGTTATAGCGAATATAGGGCGCTCGACTCGCAATCTGAGGGTCGCGGGCTCGAATCCCCGTCCCACCAACATGCTCGCCCTTTCAGTCGTGGGGGCATTATAAAGTGACAGTCAATCCCACTATTCGTTGGTAGAAGAGTAACCCAAGAGTTGGCGGTGGGTGATGATGACTAGTTGCCTTCCCTCTAGTCTTTCACTGCAAAATTAAGGATGGCTAACGCAGGTAGCCCTCGTGTAGCTTTGTGCGAGATTCAAACATACATACATTGTTCAATTAAAAGACTGAATCCAACGACGTCTCCTCATTATAAACGTAAAAAGACGACTATTTTGGTTCGTATTTGTCTCCTGTTAGCATATAGGGGCATGCTATGGTGATGGCCACGGATTAAAACGTTTTAACGACTATCAAAGTAATCAGAGTTTCTTTATTTTATAAACTATACTAATCATATCCTGCACTTGAAATCCGTAAGTAAATTGACTGTTCCCCATCTTGATTAACATTAGATCTTGACCTTCACATACTACTCCCATACAGCTTAAAATAAAAAGGAAATATTTTGAACAAATTATAAAGAAGGAATCCTAAACGCTTAAGGGCTAACGAAAAGTTTGGTTACTTTGGCATCGTGAATGCTTGTGCCTAAGTTTACAATTGTATGCTTCTTATGGTGACAAGATTATTTATTTATTTAAAACATCATACATTGAAATAAGAAATAAATCATAAAGTGGCTTATAAATGTTGTGGTATTTGTACACAGCCGTTGCTTGTCGATGGAGACTATGTAAAATGTTATAGAAACTAAAGGATCACTTCATTATCAACGTAGTGGTTTGTTCGAGACGACATACAGACGTATGTGTAATACCAAAAATTGTCATAATGCTGTTACCGCTGGTTTATTCAACGGCGAAAATATATTTTGATAGCCAGCAACATTGGAAATCTAGTAAATGAAAATATTACTGAAACAACGATTTCGTTCAAATCTACTGATACTGGAGATCAAGTGAAGTTCACAAAAACTAAGATAGATCTGGATATGACTGAACATGATTTACAGAATCCAATGGTAGCTACTATACTCCAAAATATAAACAAAACATTAAACGTGTTAGATAAAATAAAAATGGATATAAATGAAACCAGAGATTGCATAAGCTTTTAGTTAGCTTAGTATGATGAAATATCATTAACACGAAGCAAACATGCAGAAAATAAAGATATTAAAAAAAGTATGTGGAAAGTTCGAAAGCTAATAATACTCAAAAATATTTATTCAAGTTAATGATATTGAACAGTATGAACGAAGAAGCAATATAGAGATACGTGAAGTAATACAATAAGATAACGAGGAATTGAAAGATATTCTACACAGACTAGCTCAAGAGTTTAATATACCAGGTTATAAAATACCTGTCCATAATAGTAAAAAATAGCACCTATAATAATTAAATTCAAAAGTGTTTTGGATAAAGAAAAATGGTTGAAAAATAATAAGAAATTGGTTAAACAAAGTCGAATCCAACAAAATATGGGAGAATAAATATAAATGAAAATCTAAGAGTTGCTTATAAAAAAGCAAGAACATTACTAAAAGAAAAAATATATGCTAAGTCGTAGTTTGATTTGCCACTTCTCGTTTCCATTTTATGAAAAATTAAAATTCCTCCTCCTCCTTAATTATTATACCTACATTTATATATTATTTCATAATCTTCCAAAGTATGTTTTTGGATTTCATGTTCTTTTAGAAATGTCTCTGTGATTATTTTTATATCTGACAATATCAAAACTTCCCCAGCAACTGTACAAAATAGTCCCACTTATTGCAAATATTATTAATATGTAATAAATTCAAAATATCAACTTCAATATGTTCTAAATTGCACATAACATCACCTATACTTTCTTTCTTTTTCACAATTTTTATCAGTATATTTACTATTTCTCAGATTAACATCCATAGACTACAACGAATTAAATTATATATTTTCAAAATTACTATTCCATTTTAATTTTATTAGTTTCTGATTTCCTTACATTACCATTTTTGTCCAAACAAATTTAGGTCTGATGGCAGCAATACAAAAATAGCAAAAGAAACAAGAAGAACGATAAAAGAAACAAGAAGTGAAACAAAAAGAACGAGAAAAGAAACAAGAAGAGAGATTATAGCAGTGGCAAGAAAACCTGCACTAGTGGCAGCTCGAACAGCAAAACAAACAAGAGAGATTACAGCGATTGTTGGAGGAAAAATAAAAGAAACAAGAAGAGAGACTACAGCAGTGGCTGGAAGAGAAAGAAAAGAAACAAGAAGAAAGTCTCCAATAGTTGAGAGAAAGCCAGCATATACAAATGGAAAAGATTAGTAAATTTCAAAGTGAATTAAATGCATTAAAGGGCGATTTATTGTCCTTTACACAGGGAGGATATATTAACCACGGACCTTATCAGCCCCAGACAACAGGAAGCCTCTTCCAGACTCCGCAGCTAAACCCTAATGCAGACATCTTCAGTCCTGCCAGAAGTCACATTCCAGACACGAGTGTCAGCAATAGGAGTGATCTAGTATGAAGAAAGCCACAGTAATTCGATGGGAAGGCAATATGGGAAGCATATAGAACACGATTTGAGCTCCTGTCACAAATGAATGGATGAACAGAGAAGCAGAAAGCAATGTACTTGGCAACGAGCCTGAAGGGACAACCACTGGAAATACTTGGACAGTTGTCAGCAGATGACAGGCACAACTATAGAGCACTGGAAGCTGCTCTAGAACTCAGGTATGGAACTCAAAATCAATCCGAAGTCTGCAGGGCTAGGTTTAGGACGAGAGTCCGTGCTAAAGGAAAGAGCCTGCAAGACCTGGCACAGGACTCGGAAAGTATGGCACACAAGGTCTACCCAACTGCTCCACCCGATGTACTCAAGCTGTTGCTGAGGGATCAGTTTGGAGATACCTTGGACAGTCCACAACTGAAGATACAAGTGAAGCAAACACACCCCTCTACTATGCAGAATGCAATGGCCAGAGCTCTTGAATTCGAATCCCACATTAAGTCCAGCACAGAGGTACCAAGGTTTGTATAGTCATCAGGATTCAAGGCCAAAAACTGACCTCTATAAGAAGAGCATAGTCCATTTATCATCATCACAGGCTCTTCAGGTTAGGGAACCTTTGGCGAATTATGCAGACGTCTTTTCCAAAGGAGATCATGACCTCGGCTGCACAGACATTGTCCACATCCAAGGGTTCAACTGCTTGCTTAGAACACCGCCAGCGTAATTGGTGATTATTGTATGCCTTTAGAATATTTGGTTGCTCGTTTCTGACAATTTCTGGACTTGTGGTAAACCTAAACCACGGATCCATGGGCACTGTAGGTCTTTCAGTCAGGATTAGTCATTCAGTTTACATCTTCATCACCATTATCCACCCAATCTCTGGGGTTTCTATCTCCTGCAGATCCTTGGATTTCGGAACTTAGTGCTAGGGCTATTAAAGTTTGGTTTTTCTCTGGGGGTAAGAAGAGAGAATCATGCCAGTTCTTATGGGGTTTTATTCCTGTCGGTTTGTTGGGCAGAAGAAAACAGGAGATTGATGTCCAGTCATCGATTTTTCTTGTATATTTCAATTCCTAGATTCTCCAAAGTTCACAAGTGGCTCATTCCTCAATCCGAATTGACATTTTTTACTAGGATTGTGGATGTCCAAGTTCGTTGTAGTCGGCTCCTATATGTATATTGCTACCTTACTAGCTTCCTATATTCCATACGTGATGACTGTGTTAGCAGATCAACTGTCTCAACCCAAACAGATTCTCCCAACAGAATAGATGCTACATCACGAGGTTTTCTATTGGATCATTTTGAAACACTGATGATTAGTGGGTTGGTCACTTTGTGGAACATCCAGCTACTGGCAATTTGGTCTCCAGCTCCTCGCCCTCGTGCATACCTTCAGGACATGATGGGATTACAACTATAGGCCTTCTCTCCAATTCGTGTGTTACCCAAGGTATTAAATATGATTTGTTCCAACCCATTGTCAGGTCCTGTTGATAGCACTGGTTTGGATGCTACATCCTAGTTTCTTCCTCTGTGATACCTTCAGGGGTGCTCACCTCTTCCACTTCCTCTTTGGCCATCTCTGTGGAGGCAGCCATGATCTAAACATGATGTACCCAGCTATCCAGAGGCTCAAGCTTCAGGCATGGAGGTTTAATTCCTAAGATTGCCACATATTTGTCTCAGTATTTGTTTAGTCGTGCGATGGTCATTTATCAATAAAAATGGCACACATATTGGCAATGGTGTATTGAAAGGAGTATGATCCCATTTTGATCAGAAGTGACAACCATAACTTGTTTTAGGACCTGGCTTTTTGGTTAGGATTTTGCATCTTTCACAATGACTTTGTATAAGGTGGCCTTATCGACTACTGTTCTACAAAAATTCTTTGAGTCCCCAGTACTCTTTGGCTTCCTCAGGGTGTTTTGGGTCCTTTGTCTCAAAAAATTCCAGTTATTTAATTCATTTATTAAGATTACATTACATGTCCTGTCTCAACACCTGTTGTGACCTTAGCCTCATGTGCTATGTATCACCTTTCCCTGAAGGTTGATTTCCCATTGCTACTGATTTACAGACATCGCTGGTCAGAGTGATTTGTGCTGATAATGCACAGGCTACTTTATCACTCTACCTTTGTTCTCAGACCAGTTCCTCTTCCTTAGGACACTTTCAGATAAGGAAGTGGATAAATCCTTTTCACCAATTCATCTGATCACTATTTCTTACTTTTATGACCGAATTTCGATCGTTTGTTATGTTTAATGAGAGTCTTGAAGATTCAGTTGCCCACACTAATTCCTTTGGTGATGTTAGACAAAGACTGTTTATTCATTGGGATCATTCAGTTTTTCGGAATGTACCCCTGGCTAAATTGATGAGGTGAGTACAAAATTGATCCATATCACTTATTCTAGGCTCTCTTTGAAGGCAAGGAGTCTTCTGCAAGTCATATCTAATCAAATTCGTCACATTTCTATATCTTTACCAGCCCAGTTGAATTACCTGCTGGAGGACATTATGTAGACCTCCCCAAATACCATTTTCTCACATTATTTGCATGATCTGGCAGTATCTCCATCTGAGGGTTTTTGACTACCCTCTGTAACTATCTTAACCACTTTTGCTAGATTATACAGAGGAGTGAGTATTTTCATTAATATGCTTATCTCTACTTTAACTTTCAGGTTCCTTACATCATTTTCACATCATCCCACTCTATGATGTCTGTTGCCCAAGCTGGTTTGCTTTTATCAAACCAATTCCACACCAGCAACCACTAATTCAGAATACTTTTTCTAGGTTACAACAG
>NW_013676558.1:15094-18103 GCF_000517525.1 Limulus polyphemus | reverse complement strand
TCTGTAACAACGAAGTAAAAGTTTGTTCCATATTTCACTCAAGTCTGAAACGGACATTGACTATGGACAGATTACTCACAAAAGTAAAGGAATAAAATCAACAAAAAGATATAGAATTGGCACGATAGTCTGAACTCAAACTTTATCTCTCAAACCATCCAAAACAGACCTGATCCTTTATTCAGCTCAATGATGGTTTCTTGGATGTAGCTAAAAGCCTGTATAGATATAAACATTGCATTTGGACGATAACCTGTGTAAAAACGCGTAATTTGTAAGTCTTTCACCTCATCGCTAGGTCACTCAACATTATTCAAATTAATCATATATATTTGATTAAGTACGTTTTGTTTAATCATAACAAGGGTTTAGTTTAGGGATTTTTTTATTTATGTAGCTTGCGAACGTTTCAGACTTGAGTGAAATATGGAACAAACTTTTACTTCGTTGTTACAGATTCTCCTGCGAACGTTTCAGACTTGCGTGAAATATGGAACAAACTTTTACTTCCTTGTTACAGATTCTCCTGCGAACGTTTCAGACTTGAGTGAAATATGGAACAAACTTTTACTTCATTGTTACAAATCCTCCTGCAAGCGTTTCAGACTTGAGTGAAATATGGAACAAACTTTTACTTCATTGTTACAAATCCTCCTGCGAGACATCGACTATGGACAGATTACTCTCTAAAGTAAAGGGTTAAATATAATTATGTTCTATAGAACATACATACATTGACTATGGACAGATTACTCTCTAAAGTAAAGGGTTAAATATAATTATGTTCTATAGAACATACATATGTCTGTTCTATAAAACATAATACTATTTAACCCTTTACTTCTACCTGAGTAGGAAAAAAAATGTTATTTGTTTTTAATTGAAAATATTTTCTGGATCTTATTTTGAGCAAATAGCATAAATGTAATCTTACTGGCTTGTATAGAGACACTAAAATAATAGTTAGCGAAGAACTGCTTACTTAAATATATTTTAATATTAACTGTAACTTTGTTCTTGCTGTTTGATGTGCCACAGTGTTTCGTAATGTATGTCCACTACTGAAAGCAGTTGACTCCGTGCCTTTTCTACATACTTTAGCAATTAATGTGAAATTAGGTGTTTTGCGCTGTTAATGAAGGTCCACAAACTTGAAAACCAGTTACTTTTAACTTTTATTTGCGGAACGACTTTGAGGCAACCAAGAACTAAAGAAATTTGTTTTATCTTCGAATCTAAGAGCAAGTGGTAACTGTGACATGACTCGTGTGTCTGTCTGTTCAATGAGTTGTTGAAGGGGCGTCGGTTCCAATTATTAATGCACTCTTTCAAGATAGAATTTACTGAATTCATTGCGACTATAATGTAGAGCATGAAAGTTTATAGCAGTTTTAATTTTACCGCCAGAAGGCGATATCAAATGCATTAATGGAACTTATTTGTAAATTCAGGATATGCAAATTATTAAACATATGCACGTGCATAACTGTTAATGGTGGTAAATATTAATAAGAAAATATGTAAAGATATATATACGTGTGTGTGTGTGTGTTAAAAAAGTATGACGGAAATACCACTAAAGTTGCAAAGTCTACTAAAACATTATCAAAATAGTCAATATAATATATCTCCGTATTAGAATAGATATCGGAGGATAGAACGTGCTATTGTTACGATCTATGTACTTCAGAATGACCTTGAAGAATAATTGAACTTTGCAAAATTTGTTGACGTTCTCTGGAGAAGGGTGGTATTCTACGACGTTCTATGGAGAATGGTGGTGTTCTACCACGTTCTCTGGAGAAGGGTGGTATTCTACGACGTTCTCTGGAGAATGGTGGTGTTCTACGACGTTCTCTGGAGAAGGGTGGTATTCTACGACGTTCTCTGGAGAATGGTGGTATTCTACGACGTTCTCTGGAGAATGGTGGTGTTCTACCACGTTCTCTGGAGAAGGGTGGTATTCTACGACGTTCTCTGGAGAATGGTGGTATTCTACGACGTTCTATGGAGAAGGGTGGTATTTTACCACGTTCTCTGGACAAGGGTGGTATTCTACCACGTTCTATGGAGAATGGTGGTGTTCTACGAAACTGATTTAACTCAAGAGTGAATTGAAATCAACATAAACAATAAATCAATATTTTTCACAGAAAAACTAAATGGGAAAACTCTCTGCTAAATTCACAACTTGTATCATTTACGTAACAAATTATAAAATTAAATCACGGGCCTCATTAATTGTAACTTTTACATAGAACACTTTGAAGATGTAGTCATATAACTTTGAAACCTATAAATAATATTTTGATAAAGTTAATTATACAACATTGTAGTACAATATAATTGACTCTTATTGCTCCGAGCAAGTCACTGTGTTCTTAAAGAACATGATATACCCATAATTGGGAACAAACTTTTATATCTGTATCTACTATCGTTGTAGTCCTATAGCTGATAACACGTTAATCTTACGTAAAATGACATATCAGTTTGTAATGTTTTCATCAGCTTAAATTATTTGATATACTCCCTATTGGTGACAACTGGTTTATGAAAATTATGGTTTCCATAGATATCGACGCCTAAAACACGTACACTATTATCGTTGAAAAACAGGTAAAGTCTACAAACAAGACCTAAGATAACGTACACTGTTACCGTTGAAAAACAGGTAAATTCTACAAACAAGACCTAAGATAACGTACACTGTTACCGTTGAAAAACAGGTAAAGTCTACAAACAAGACCTAAAACACGTACATTGTTACCGTTGAAAAACAGGTTAAGTCTACAAACAAGACCTAAGATAACGTACACTGCTACCGTTGAAAAACAGGTAAAGTCTACAAACAAGACCTAAGATAACGTACACTGTCACCGTTGAAAAACAGGTAAAGTCTACAAACAAGACCTAAGATAACGTACACTGTTACCGTTGAAAAACAGGTAAAGTCTACAAACAAGACCTAAGATAACGTATTTCTGAAAGAACCGAATCTCGTTTTGT
>NW_013676558.1:12772-14343 GCF_000517525.1 Limulus polyphemus | reverse complement strand
TACACACTACAGATACCAATTAGTAGGGACAGACTAGTAACTTACACACTACAGATACCAATTAGTAGGGAGAGACTAGTAGCTTACACACTACAGATACCAATTAGTAGCGACAGACTAATAACTTACACACTACAGATACCAATTAGTAGGGACAGACTAGTAACTTACACACTACAGATACCAATTAGTAGGGACAGACTAGTAACTTACACACTACAGGTACCAATTAGTAGGGACAGACTAATAACTTACACACTACAGACACTGATTAGTAATGACATGACAGGCTTGTAACTTACACACTACCGTCACTGATTAGTAAGGTCAGACTATAGCAAGTTACACACTACAGTCACTGATTAGTAATGACACACTAGTAAGTTACACACCACAGTCACTGATTAGTAATGACAAACTAGTAAGTTACACACCACAGTCACTGATTAGTAATGACAGACTAGTAAGTTACACACTACAGTCACTGATTAGTAATGACAGACTATCAAGTTACACACCACAGTCACTGATTAGTAATGACAGACTAGCAAGTTACGCACTACAGTCACTAATTAGTAATGACAGACTAGCAGGTTACACACTACAGTCACTGATTAGTAAGGATAACGTTATGTTGTGCATCACAGTCGCTGTTTAGTAAGGTCAGACTAGTAAGTTACACACTAAATTAAGTCTGTTCTGATGTAGTGGTTGGTGAATCTTCGCCAGTTAAATGAATTGTTTGTTTTATATGTGCTAGTTTTATGTTTCCGCAAAGATACGCAAAGGCTATTTGCTGACCCGAATATGTGGAGACGAGAAGCGAATCACGAGCCTTCGAATAGACAGCTCGAGCAAGCTAACCACTACTCATGTCCGGCTAGTCAAGTAAATAACGAAATGCTTTCCAGTGGCTCGGCAGTAAGTCTACGGGCTTACAAAGCTAAAAATTGAGTTTTGATACTCTTGGTGGGCAGAGAAGAGATAGCCCATTGTGTAGTTTTAAACTTAAAGGATCTGTTTTGGGTTTTTAAAGGTTTTGTATCTTTAAATTGAAACTAAGTATTTTCCTATCATCATGAATGGTATGGAACTTAGTAGGTCTCAGTTTCAAGCAGTGAGTGAATTGTTTTTCCACTTTTGTGAATTACAGATAGAATTTACAAATAGAACGCTCTTTGATATAAAGATTAGTTGTTCATTTTTAATTTTGTGTTCCAGCTCTCGTATTTTCCACTATTATGGCCTATGCACGTGCATGCAGTTTAGAGGAATTGTTACATGATCTTTGTATTTCAGGAGCTAGAGCATATCAATGTTATGTTGTTGTGCCCTTAGGTGTGAGCCAAAAGTGTTTGTACCCATTTTTGGAACAGAACAAAATCCAAAAAAATTAAAAGGATCACATGGAAGTTGCCGAATAGAGTAACAAAAGTAGGACATGTCTACTTTCTCATCATAAAAGCTCGGGAAGACCATGTCGAGGAACCACAGAACCTCTGGTGTGACCTTCAAAATCCACTTTGAATTATTGTGTCAACCCAATCGTAGAGGTGTTCCACTCCATTTGT
>NW_013676558.1:6070-11772 GCF_000517525.1 Limulus polyphemus | reverse complement strand
GTCCTGTGACTGCTCTTACAGAATGTCACCCACACTGTGGTCAGATCGTGGAGGTGTTCCCTCACAGGACGATTATTGTCTGTGACCAACTCCAAATATGAAACTAATTCAACATATCTTGAACTCCCTTTAACGAGTTTGTAAGAAGCCAATGTGGAGCACAGACACCCTTCTTCAGATCCACATCAGAAACATGTAGTGAAAATGTCAGGCAATAGTTAATGCTTTTGAAAATCACACTAGTGCTCGATAAAAACCGTTTCATTGTTATTGTTTCCAATCAACTTATAAATGCTCCATATGTTTCGTTTCCTGAACATCCTCATGCAGGCCTAAATGTGTGCTGGGAAAAGTGAGTGCACTTTGTACGTATGACTTGTAAAAGAAATAAAGTACGCAACTGTTAGATGGTCACTAGCTACCTATTACTGAAGTATATAGAAACGCATTCATGATCTTTATCGCTTAACGTTCAATTCATGAAATATTGACTCCACCTTCCGTACTATAAAGGACAAACGAATTTTGCATTAAACCTTTCGTGTTCAGGAAATATAACTTAAGATTCACTTGGGGGACACACCGGATGATAAAAGTTGACAGTTTAACGTCAGCTGACGTACTTATCAGACGAAAACATTATCGACATGACAAATTGAACTTTTTTGTTCTATATAGTTCTAAAATAAAGAAAACAAGCTATGTCTTGTTAGTTCAAATGATATAAAAATGACAAGTGTTCTATAAAAGTGCTTACATGTAAACATTTACTAGACAGTGGCATTAAAGTATTTTTACGTAGCAGCTTCACAGTAAAAATATTTAACCCTGAATATTAGCTTTAAGCAAATCTATACCTTATAAGTGAACTATACCACACAAATAACTACTTCAATGTCCTATTATTAGGCAGAATTGAAAAACCACCAAACAGAATAGCATCATCAGTCAACGTTGATTCTATTTGTTCACCAGTATGCTGAAGACTGTCGAGCTTTAAACCTGTAGATGTTTATAAGTGTGACAAAACGTCTGTTACAATCTCTTGTATGTAAGTGTGTGTTGTTCCAACTGTGTCTTGAACACATTCATGCGACACAGGTAGAACGTGTTCCATTGACGTTAGTGTGTGATGATGTATGCTATAAGTTTAAGTTATCACTTTTTATATTAAACTGGTTGATAACTAGAAACACACAGAGGGTTCAGTTTATAGTTTTTTTTCATAACGGACAATGTCTGTTTAACATACCTTATACAAATGTTGTTTGAATAATTAATTATAAGTAATTGAAAAATGAAATTACGCTCATTACACAACATACGTATATAGCCATTCGCTAGTGTTTCTTACACAAGGTTGTTCGGTAAGTTATGTCATGTTAGTTACATAAAGTTATCCGGTGAGAATACCAAAAATGTTTGTATTTATATTTTCAACCTGAGCTGTACGGCAAAGTCAGAGGTCCTAAAGCTCAGGTATAGCCGTATTTAACTTTCGACAACTAACTAGAGAAACGACACCCGGTCAACAGTACTCGGCGCTACAAACGGCAACAAGTGTAACTCTTACAACGTGTCCACAGCTGGAGTATGGGATTGTATTCAACAAAACAGCGGCGTGAGCCCTAGACTTTTCAGATTGCCAGTTAACACCCTTTCATTACATAAAATCATCCTATAGAATCTCTTCCATTACATAAAATCTTCCTCTAGAATCACTTCCATTACAGAAAATAATCCTCTAGAATCTCTTCCATTACATAAAATCTTCCTCTAGAATCAGATTCTAGAGGATGATTTTATGTAATGAAAGTGATTCTACAGGATGATTTTATGTAATGGAAGTTATTCTAGAGGATGATTTTATGTAATGAAAGTGATTCTAGAGGATGATTTTATGTAATGGAAGAGATTCTAGAGGATTATTTTATGTAATGGAAGACTTCCATTACATAAAATCATCCTCTAGAATCACTTTCATTACATAAAATCATCCTATAGAATAACTTTCATTACATAAAAAAGTAAGTACACATCTATCTATATATGTGTGTGTTTGTGTGTTAAGTAAATACGATTTTTTTCTCTTATTTGGTTTCGTTGCTGTTTTTTAGTAAGAAATAGAACGACTTTTATTCTCAATGTTATAAGCCTCAGTTTGATCACCAGGCTAGATTACAACAAATAGATGTGATAATGTTACCTACCATCAATTTATCTATTAAATTGTTAAGTTTTCATTTTGTAAGCCTCATAGCTGTGTGCTATAGCCGTCTTCACAATCAGATGAAAGCCCAAGGGTTTCTTACAAAGTAAAACGTTTTCAGTTTATTTTTTTTCTCCATATTTGCATATCTACATATATAACATGACTCTAAAAACAATATATAAAACCAATGTACATTTTGTTTTCACAATTTGAAGCTAGGATTGCCAAATTATCCACAAACGTTTTAAGGTTGGTCTTCAAGCATAAAGCTACACAATGGGCTATCTGCACTGTGCCCACCGCAAGTATCGAACCCCCGAACTCCCCGTTACATGTTCTCAAGCTTAACACTGAATTACTGGGTGTAGTGAGTAAGTTTTAAAGAAATAAAAACATTTCATATGCTCTACATTCAAGTTACTAATTGTTCTTAAATTAAGTAGTTCAGTAGTTTATTGACCGCCTATCAAAAATTAACACCAAATGGTTTAGTTAAAACCCAAACACAATTCTGAATTAAGAGGACTCGAGTTAATGAAAGTAGACGCATGCAGTTCACAGTGTACGGCGTTGAACTTTGTTACATTTTTATGAAACCTCGTGTTTTTCTCACCTTCTGGTGAAATAAAAACAGTAAGAAGATTGGGTAAGACGACTTCAAAGACCCGTATGTTATTCAAGAAGTGTTAATCAGTATCATTCTGTTTAGTCTTAGCTTTTAGTCGCCACGACACGATATATGATCAATGTCAGTAAAGTTTAAAGTGTTTAATCATATCTTCTCTCTCCCGAATCATTAGTTAACTAAACTGACACGTTCTATTCTATGATGTTGTGGTTTAATTACTATAGGCTTCGCTGAGAGCTGTATCCTGATGTTCCCGTTATCATCATTTTTATCAGAGCTGCGTCAGTTTTCTTACGTCACACGACTTGTACTGCCGGATCACACAAGTCAGCCGGATATTTTGATGGAGTATTAGGATCACACAAGTCAGCAAGATATACTGATGGCGTATTAGGGTGACACAAGTCAGCAAGATATATTGGTGGAGTATTAGGGTCACACAAGTCAGCAAGATATATTGATGGCGTATTAGGGTCACACAAGTCAGCCGGATATTTTGATGGAGTATTAGAATCACACAAGTCAGCAAGATATACTGATGGAGTATTAGAGTCACACAAGTCAGCAAGATATATTGATGGAGTATTAGGGTCACACAAGTCAGCAAGATATACTGATGGAGTATTAGAGTCACACAAGTCAGCAAGATATATTGATGGAGTATTAGGATCACACAAGTCAGCAAGATATTCTGATGGCGTATTAGGGTCACACAAGTCAGCAAGATATATTGATGGAGCATTAGAGTCACACAAGTCAGCCGGATATCTTGATGGATTATTATAACAGCAACTAGTAAACTCTCTATATATAAACAAATGTGTTGGTTTCATAAGAGAACTTCGTTTAAGAAGTAATCTTGTAAAACTTATAAAAGTGAGTTTTCATTTACTGTGAAAACTGTTACGTTAAATAAGTACAGACAAATAAGTAGGGTTATGAATGAAGTGTCTGTAAAACATAACTTCCAATGGTATACTCTCAGTTCTCTTCATGAGTTATACTGTTAACGATATACTCTCAGTTCTCTTCATGAGCTATACTGTTAACGATATACTCTCAGTTCTCTTCATGAGTTATACTGTTAACAGTATACTCTCATTTCTCTTCATGAGCTATACTGTTAACGATATACTCTCAGTTCTCTTCATGAGCTATACTGTTAATGATATACTCTCAGTTCTCTTCATGAGTTATACTGTTAATGATATACTCTCAGTTCTCTTCATGAGTTATACTGTTAATGATATACTCTCAGTTCTCTTCATTGAGTTATACTGTTAATGATATACTCTCGGTTCTCTTCATGAGTTATACTGTTTTGTTATTAAAAGTTTTATACACAGTACATTATGTTTACCTTCGTGCATTTCTGACTTCGTATAAAATTTTCCAACAAAAAACCTGAAATTACTGGATATTGTACTAAGATTATCTCAAGATTAAATGTGTGGGCACAACAGTTTTGTTTCGTTTTACCTTAGT
This sequence comes from Limulus polyphemus, assembly GCF_000517525.1. Classification (NCBI taxonomy): domain Eukaryota; kingdom Metazoa; phylum Arthropoda; class Merostomata; order Xiphosura; family Limulidae; genus Limulus; species Limulus polyphemus. The sequence continues at coordinate 7,447 of NW_013676558.1, read as the reverse complement.
ACAAATGTATATCAAAAACTGTGAAGAAATAGTGACAGATCTCTATATCTGGCTACTCGACCCCTTATTTCACGTTTCCAAAAATATAGTACCTCATTTTTCCTTAGAAAACGTTCCAGGTTTCCATCTTTCGCGTGGGATAGCGGTAATTAGACCCCAGTTGTTGCTCTTTTGAAACTAATCAGATTTCTGAAATATGGTAAAGAACTCGTCATTGATCTGTGCTGATTGCTGATGTTGTCTCGATGTGGTCGATAAATCGCTTTTGTATATACGTCACCAATTGACGTCAGCAATTTATATATGTGCTCAGGTGTATCAGGACTGTTCATGAAAGAGCTTCATAAATATAAACTATAAAACAAGACGACGTTTAATGTACAAACTATTTTTATCTTGTTTTCTATAGGAAACTAAATTTATCAATCAATTCGTTCAATTCAAACCCTGTCCTACAGTTCGTACCACCACCAACGAATATATACGACATTATCGTTCACTTCAGTTATCGTCTTGTCAACAAGATAGTTGATCTGAAGAAGAAAACAGCCGATATCCAGTCTGTGCTGGTTTAGTAATAAGCCATCTGTCTTCTGCTCTAGATTGTATTAACAAATCCCCCTTAGAGCTTCACTGATTTAAAGAAACGTCATAATTGTTTTCTTAATTGCACAAAGTGTCCTGTAGTTGTAACTAATTTTTCTAAGCTTCTTTTGATTGTAGCTGATTTTTTTTTACAGGTATTACTAAATCTTACTGGCCTCATCTGGTATTTAGTCTTCAGTTGATTGTAAATGATTTACTAAATATCATTGGATTCTTAGTTATCAGCAAATAACACATCCTAAAAATGGTCAAGTGAACAGTAGTTAGAAATGAATGGGACTTCATACTATTCTATAACATAGATTCTTAATTTTATCTCTGTTAAGCTACAAATATTGTCTGAAAAAATGAAAACTGAGTTTAAGAAAGATTCCAACTCTGCTCACAAGACAGATATTTTGATCAAGAACGTTCTAAATCTACTTGTGTAAGGAAGCCTATTATTAAGCCTATTGAGATTAAGAAAGATATTTTGATCAACAAGAACGTTCTAAATCTACTTGTGTAAGGAAGCCTATTATTAAGCCTATTGAGATTAAGAAAGATATTTTGATCAACAAGAACGTTCTAAATCTACTTGTGTAAGGAAGCCTATTATGTTAATATAATGATAAGTTACTAAACAACAATTTATAAGCATAATGAAATGATTTTTTGTGGGAAATATAGGGTATGTTCCCCCCAAATTAAATCACTTCATTATGCTTATAAATTGTTGTTTAGTAACTTATCATTATATTAACATAATAGGCTTCCTTACAGAAGTAGATT
>NW_013676558.1:2013-5099 GCF_000517525.1 Limulus polyphemus | reverse complement strand
AAATATCTCAATTTTTACTGTATGGACGGGATTTCTGTTTCTGTTTCTTATCATTTGACTATGTTGGGAGTATCGATTTTAAGTGGGTTTTTTTAAAACAAAACCTAACTTACGGCATTCAAGATGCAATAATTACTTAGCTAAATCATCTAGCTTATAATTAGAGTCGCGGAAAATTGTCTGATCTTAATTTTCACTTCTTCACAAATTCTTATTTCATACAGTGTGGGCGTTGCATGGCCAGCTGGATAAGGTACTCGACTCGCAATCTGCAAGTCGCGGGTTCGAATCACCGTTCTAACAAACATGCTCGCCCCTTTCAGACGTGAGGACGTTATAAACTATTCGTTGGTAAAAGTGTAGTCCAAGAGTTGTCGGCGGGTGGTGATGAGTAGCTGTTTTCTCTCTAGTCTTACGCTGCTAAATTAGGGACAACTAGCGCTTTGTGTAGCTTTATGCAAAATTCAAAACAAACCAAACAATCATACAGTGTACTATTTTTAATAAGATTCCTGTATTAATATCAAAATTACAAGAAACCGAGTTTCGATACCCGTGGTTGGCAGGGCACAGATAGCCTATTGTACAGCTTTGTGCTTAACTACAAACAAAAAGCAACCCAAAATTACATAAAACATTTAGCCCAAATACATCTTGCTTCTTGTTTTCAGAAAATTTTATGTTAATTTATGTTTTACAAAAGATGATCTAAAGTTAGATTATAATTAATAATTTATGTTTTACAAAATATGATCTAACTTAGCCCATAATTGTTATAATATATGTTTTCCACACGATGAACTAACCTTAGACCATAATTGTTATAATATTTTTATACACGATGAACTAAACTTAGACCATAATTGTTATAATATTTTTATACATGATGAACTAACCTTAGACCATAATTGTTATATTATTTTTACACACGATGAACTAACCTTAGACCATAATTGTTAATTTATGTTTTACACGCGATGAACTAAACTTAGACCATAATTAATAATTTGTTTTTCACACGATGATCTAAACTTAGACCATAATTAGTAATTTATGTTTTTCACACGATGATCTAAACTTAGACCATAATTAATAATGTATGTTTTTCACACGATGATCTAAACTTAGACCATAATTAATAATTTATGTTTTTCACACGATGATCTAAACTTAGACCATAATTAATAATTTATGTTTTTACACACGATGATCTAAACTTAGACCATAATTAATAATTTATGTTTTTCACACGATGATCTAAACTTAGACCATAATCTTCCGTTTCATGCATTTGTGAAGTTAAAACTGTACGTAAATAAAAATTGATTTTAATTTCAATCAAACTTAAATTTTTCTATGAAATATATACAATAGATACAATGTTTATTCGTATTAAACTTTTTTTTTCAATCGCTATTGTAAAGCGTCTCGTGATGTTTGAAATTTTTATTCAGTTATCACTAAAACCCAAACGTTGTGTGCTATATTGTCCTAGTTTTGAAAAACTGTTTTTTTTATTTTCAACTAACCTTCGCTGCAAACTGTATCTTGAAGTTCCTCTTATACTGAAGCAACAACTTTATCAGGGCTTTTGTCAATTTTGTTACGTCACCAAGCCGGATCATGCGAGTCGGCCGGATATATTGATTGATTGTTAATCTGTAGGTATTGAATTGCTCCTCTATTCCCTTCCTCTTAAGATAAAAGTTGAGCCCGATTTTCATAATAAAAAGAATGTATGCATACTCTAGCGCTTTGAGAAGTTTACTTAAGACGTAGGGATACGTTTTTTTTAACTTTATAGGCTTCAGCCGTTGGTTGGACTACATGAATGTATTCAGAGAAAAAGTGTAAGGTTTCGGTTTTCACTCACATTCACATAATTTACTAATTTATTCCGACAAATCAAACCAGCAATCTTTGTTTATTGTCTCTTTCTCGGGGAAATAATAAACTTTAAGATAAAAATAAATTTTTTCTAATAATAGTGTATTTACATTATTTCAAAATTCATAACGATTCAATTTATTCACCAAGATAAGTCCAGGTAAGTTAGGTATTTATGTAATGTAAAACTCGACGACAAATTATTTTTATAAGTAATATATTATGGTAATAGCTTCCAAAATTACAAATTAAGTGTTTTTGTTTTCAATACACGAGCATTTAATCGGATCTTTGATATTATTTAAAGTTACAAAAATTGGATCTCACTGACTGCGGATTACCTGATTTTATAAATTCCAAAAGTTATCTGTGTAAATGTATTTTTGCTTGAGGCTTTGGGAATTACTGATCTGAGAAAGTACAGGAACTCCCGCGAAAGACTGTATTTCCACCCTAAAAGTGTCTGTTGAAAAGTAAGGGAGATCCAGCGAAAGTTCATATTGGTAACCGTATGTTTGTTTTTTTACAAATTATTGTTGGTTTTTTTGGTTAAATCCCGAACAAATTATTTTAATTTGATTTTCCTTTAACTGGTGCTTGCTGATCTTCTATCTTGCAACAGGTTCTGTTTTTCTCCTTATGAAATATTCATTTCTACACTAGCGGCTTCTTGAAACTAAACAGCTGTGGTTTTGATCAACTAAGTAACGTTTCGTAATTATAATAACAATATTTGAAAGTTACTGCCAACCTCAAGAAACATTACACACACAAACACTTTGTCACTAAACTTCGTTCCGACATCTATTAAAATAAACTCTTCCAATACTAAAGATGTAAGTGTTCGTTTTTGGTATCCTTCCTCGTGCCAGTAGCTTATCCACTCACGTGTACCAGACTATTTCTCGTGCCTACTTTTATTAATCTCATGAAAGAGATCCGCTGATAGTACACGACGGAATTTCATCGAATAAACTTATTTTCTACTATTTTTTAAATGGACAAAAATTCAAAAGTTCTCGCGCGTTCGAGATCACTTCTCTTCTTCTAGAAAGCTCTTTTGTGAATCAGTTATCATTCATCCGATGCTTTAAACGAGCAGTTCTTTTATTCCATAGATCCACAGGTTTGTTTCTCTGAATTATGGAAGAAAGATATCGTTAGCTGGACTAGACTATTTAAAAAAATCTCAATAGTTC
>NW_013676558.1:0-1564 GCF_000517525.1 Limulus polyphemus | reverse complement strand
AATAAAAGTAGCATACAGGTTAACTTTAGGAAACTATATACCTGCTTACTTTGATAAAATAAAAGTAGCATACAGGTTAATTTTAGGAAAATATATACCTGCTTACTTTGATAAAATAAAAGTAGCATACGGGTTAACTTTAGGAAAATATATATACCTGCTTACTTTGATAAAATAAAAGTAACGTACGGGTTAACTTTAGGGAAAATATATACCTGCTTACATTGATAAAATAAAAGTAGCATACAGGTTAATTTTAGGATTATATATACCTGCTTACTTTGATAGAATAAAATTAGTGTACGGGTTAATTTTAGGAAAATATATACCTGCTTACTTTGATAAAATAAAAGTAACATACGGGTTAACTTTAGGATTATATATACCTGCTTATTTTGATAAAATAAAAGTAACTTACGGGTTAACTTTAGGATTATATATATCTGCTTACTTTGACACTTCTTTCTCATACTAGGATTATTCAATAAAAACTTTTTACTACCATGAATAAATTTAAAATTGATGCATGGAAAACAAGAAGAGACTTAACAAAAACAAACAGTGTCAAATAATGTTACGTAGTAGTGTTGTAAAGTATTAAGTAACGTACCATTCCTAACTTTGTTACGTGAGTGCTTGACAAACGTTTTAAAACTTCTTATCTAAGTACTTAACAATATTATTTTCTTATCTTACCACTTGACAGACATTCAGAAACGCCAAACTAGCTCGCATAGCACCTTCGTGACTCATGCTTTTACTGGAATAAAATTTAAATATAGATAGACTATGTTTAAACGAACCCAGCTTTGTTTGTTTCCAAGCTTGTTTCTGGAAGTAATATTATCCCCTGCGTAAAAGGAAGCTTCGGGTTTCCATAAACATTACATAGAAATTTTAATATGAGCACTTTGTTTGTATGTGAACATCTTCTTGTGTTTCACAGATGTTTTATAGAGTAGATGTTGTCCCCTGAAACATTCTGAGCTTTAGAACCCTTTATGTTTTTGCAGTACGATTATTTTCGTATAAAATAATACAAAGCTTGTCTCTCAGCCGTCTTTCACTTCTATTTAAGGAGTGCCTTTTGTCCCATACGAACTCCACGTGTGAAAAGTCCTGAAATGTTTATGTTGGATATGCGATTAATTAAAGCCTATCCTGTGTGTTACCGGAAACAATGTTGTTACACGATTCTCAGAATACTCGTCCTTACTGTAGTAAAGTTGTTGTTATTCATCAGGTTCCAGTTGTTGGCTGTAAGCCAGAATTATACCAAATATTATATCGGAATATATTCCAAAACCTAATGGATTTGTTGGCTTTTTGTACTCAGCATGAAACCGATCCACCTTTAATAAGTATATGTGTTTCTCAGTTTATACAATGGCTGGCATAGCATATGAAATTCTCATTTAATTGATTAGTAGTAAATACATTGTTTATTGTAAAATGATAACAAAGTTACAATTTGGGGTTCTCTCTAATTATGTTCGTTAATGGATTATTAATGGAGTAATTCTTGAAGTATATTATTACAATATGGAAATCCACAATACCAATG
>NW_013676557.1:16416-19163 GCF_000517525.1 Limulus polyphemus | reverse complement strand
AATCGTTGTCTATATACCACATTGTAACAAAGAATCGTTGTCTATATACCACATTGTAACAAAGAATCTTAGTCTATATACCACATTGTAACAAAGAATCGTTGTCTATATACCAACTTGTAACAACGAATCGTTGTCTATATACCACATTGTAACAAAGAATCGTAGTCTATATACCACATTGTAACAAAGAATAGTTGTCTATATACCAACTTGTAACAACGAATCGTTGTCTATATACCACATTGTAACAAAAACATCAATGTCTATATACCACATTGTAACAAAGAATCGTTGTCTATATACTACCTTGTAACAAAGAATCGTTGTCTATATACCACATTGTAACAAAGAATCGTTGTCTATATACCACATTGTAACAAAGAATCGTTGTCTATATACCACCTTGTAACAAAGAATAACTGTCTACAAATGACCCTCTAACAAAGGGTAGTTGTGTTTAAACTTCTGTGTAACAAGTAATCGCTGTGTATTTGTTTTTGCAGGGTAGTATTTGTAGCCTAATGACTCACATTAATCTTAAGTTTGAATATACAGCCTTAAAGCTGTTCCAGCCCAACCTCACGTACGAAGTATCATCATCGTTTCCAAGACGTCTCTTTGATAAGTTTGAGACTAAACCTCTAATACGGATTTATTTAACTGGTCCTTTCATTTGTTCACTTCTCCAGAAACGTGACGTTTCTCAAAGATGCTGGATAATGACGAGTCTTTATAATCAGTCTATCCTATAAGACAACAGAATTAGGAGAAGGATGTTTTAACTGATCTTGTAATTGTTATAAAATTCATCTTCAGACTCTGACATAGCACGCGCCATGACGTTCCTCGGTTTCCTTAAAAGAGGTTTATATAAAAGTTTCGTGTGTCAGCAGTCCTGTTTATCATCAGCGATCGTATTGGCTGCAGGAGGAGAAGCAGTCATCCATATAGGGTGTGATAGAAAACAGATTTATGAAAGTTTAATCATGAACGATAGGATGGTTATGAAAACGGACGGGTAAGATTGATCTGATCCTAGACTAATGCTGGATACGGGTAAGGTAAGATTGATCTGATCCTACACTAATGTTGGATACGGGTAAGTTAAGAATGATCTGATCTTACACTAATGCTGGATACGGGTAAGGTAAGATTGATCTGATCCTACACTAATGTTGGATACGGGTAAGTTAAGATTGATCTGATCCTACACTAATGTTGGATACAGGTAAGGTAAGAATGATCTGATCCTACACTAGTGTTGGATACAGGTAAGGTAAGAATGATCTGATCCTACACTAGTGTTGGATACAGGTAAGGTAAGATTGATCTGATCGTACACTAATGTTGGATACGGGTAAGGTAATAATGATCTGATCCTACACTAATGTTGGATACAGGTAAGGTAAGATTGATCTGACCCTACACTAATGTTGGATACAGGTAAGGTAAGAATGATCTGATCCTACACTAATGTTGGATACAGGTAAGGTAAGATTGATCTGATCCTACATTAATGTTGGATACAGGTAAGGTAAGAATGATCTGAACCTACACTAATGTTGGATACAGGTAAGATAAGAATGATACGGTCCTAGACTAATGTTGGATACAGGTAAGGTAAGATTGATCTGATCCTAGACTAATGTTGGATACGGGTAAGTTAAGATTGATCTGATCCTAGACTAATGTTGGATACGGGTAAGATAAGATTGATCTGATCCTACACTAACCTTGGATACAGGTAAGGTAAGATTGATCTGACCCTACACTAATGTTGGATACAGGTAAGGTAAGAATGATACGGTCCTAGACTAATGTTGGATACAGGTAAGATTGATCTGATCCTACAATAATGTTGGATACAGGTAAGGTAAGATTGATCTGATCCTACACTAACGTTGGATACAGGTAAGGTAAGAATGATACGGTCCTAGACTAATGTTGGATACAGGTAAGGTAAGAATGATCTGATCCTACACTAATGTTGGATACAGGTAAGGTAAAAATGATACGGTCCTAGACTAATGCATAGACTTGAATAGATAGACTAGAGAGAAGGCAGCTAGTCAACAACACCCACCACTAACTCTTGGGCTACTCGTAATCAATCTCACGAATAGTGAGATTGATTACCACATTATAACGCCCTCACCTCTGAAAGGTCGAGCATGCTCGGTGACAAGTTTGGAGCCCGCAACTTGCCTATTGCGAGTCGAGCACCCTAACCACCAGGCCATGCCAAGGCCCTAACTACCTGGCCAATCGCATCAACACTTGATACAAGTTACTACAACACACCGTTGTTAAAACTATTGGAATGGGTTGTAACAATTCGATGATATCTCAGTTGTTGTTGCGTTAATGGATATATCTCTTCTTTTCAGGAAGCGTCAGTTTTCGTCTTTGAAAAGCGAGTGGCTGACAAGCTGTACAAACCGAAACGAAAAGAAACCATTACAGAAATCTTGAGATTCAGTGTCCGTCAGCTGGACAAACTGAAACACCCGAAATTCTTGTCACTCTATCACCCGATTGAGGAGTCCAGGTGAGAAATTTGAGAAGAATCCATAAGATGATTAAGAGTTATCAGTAAATTTGTTGTAATGCCAGTAGAAGTACACATCTACTTATACAGTAGGGGTTGATTGTCAACAGATAAATTAAGTCCAGGTGAGAAACTTGAGAAGAATCCAAGAGATATTAAAAGTTATCAGTAAATTTGTTGTAATGCCAGTAGAAGT
>NW_013676557.1:11314-16029 GCF_000517525.1 Limulus polyphemus | reverse complement strand
GATTGTCAACAGATAAATTAAGTCCAGGTGAGAAACGTGAGAAGAATCCAAGAGATATTAAAAGTTATCAGTAAATTTGTTGTAATGCCAGTAGAAGTACACATCTACTTATACAGTAGGGATTGATTGTCAACAGATAAATTAAGTCCAGATGAGAAACTTGAGAAGAATCCATAAGATATTAAGAGTTATCAGTAAATTTGTTGTAATGCCAGTAGAAGTACACATCTACTTATACAGTAGGGGTTGATTGTCAACAGATAAATTATGTTTATTTGAGAAAACCTGAAGCTATTTGACGGCTCGGGTTGAGTATTCAGCCCATGGGCTGTCTTATAAATATATTAAGTTGTTTCAAATAATTAAGGTGTTAAGTTTCTATAAAATCTTAGGTTCATACAATGTGTTAAGTGATACAAAGTTGATACGTTGTGTTGAAGTGTTATTTATGTGTTACGTTGTGTTAAAGTGTTATTATTAAGGTGTTACGCTGTGTTGAACTGTTATTTATGTGTTACGTTGTGTTAAAGTGTTATTATTAATGTGTTACGTTGTGTTGAACTGTTATTTATGTGTTACGTTGTGTTAAAGTGTTATTAAGGTGTTACGTTGTGTTAAAGTGTTATTATTGTGTTGAACTGTTATTATGCTGTTACGTTGTGTTAAACTGTTATTAAGTTGTTACGTTGTGTTAAACTGTTATTAAGTTGTTACATTGTGTTAAATTGTTACTAAGTGTTACGTTGTGTTAAACTGTTATTAATCTGATATGTTGTGTTAAATTGTTACTAAGTGTTACGTTGTTTTGAACTATTATTAAGGTGTGACGTTGTGTTAAACTGTTATTAATCTGATATGTTGTGTTAAATTGTTACTAAGTGTTACGTTGTTTTGAACTATTATTAAGGTGTGACGTTGTGTTAAACTGTTATTAATCTGATATGTTGTGTTAAATTGTTACTAAGTGTTACGTTGTTTTGAACTGTTATTAATGTGTTACGTTATGTTAAAGTGTTATTAATGTGTTACGTTATGTTAAAGTGTTATTAATGTGTTACGTAATGTTAAAGTGATATTAATTTGTTATAAAGAGTTAAGCTGTCATGAAGTGTTAACTTGTTATAAAGAGTTATGCTGTCATTAAGTGTTAAGCTGTTATAAAATGTCAATTTGTTATAAATTATTTAGCTGTTAAAAAGAGTTAAACTGTCATAAAGTGTTAAGCTATTATAAAGAGTTAAGCTGTTATAATGAGTTAAGCTTTTATAATGAGTTAAGGTGTTATAAAGTGTTCAGTGCTCTAATGGGATTTCATGTAGTCTGATGACAATCCCGATTTATCTGGGGAATATGAGCTGTTAGACCTCGTAAAACATATGTGTTTTGTTAACATGCGTATTATATTCCATTATTTAAATACGTGAAGTGTTTTATTTTTTCAAAACTTTGTATAAATATGTATACACGTCTCGACATCGGCACGTTTTAATAGTTTCCCTAACGTTACACATGCTATGATACAGCTTTAATGTGATGGGAGAGAGCTCATAATTTAGGCTTAGGGGATTTAACGACATTGATTTTGTGAGATCAAAAAACAACAACCTAGGTTCTAATGTTTAAGACCTCTTTGATGCCACCAACTTCTTGGCGGTTATGGACTTCCACATTATAATCAACAGTTTACGTTTACCAATTTACGGACATTCAAGCCGCCAACGATACAACTGTTATAGTTAAAGTGGCGCCACCTAGACCATTACTTAACGGTAGGTAGGATCCTCGTAAAGATAACGTGAATCCTAACTCAACTGAGGATTTCCTCATAAAACTAATGCAAATCGAGACTTCATCACTTGACAGTTATTATACTAGGGACGAGATTTACATATTTATAATGCCTGTATTGCAAGTATGACGTGATTGGTTCAAATGTGATGGTTCTCATTATGACGTCATTGGTTAAGATATCGTAGTGTTCTTTCAGGTATATATGATATTTTAACAGCAATAATATTTTGATTCGTATATGACAGTTTTTAACAGGATGATATTTTGGTTCATATACGACAGTTTTTAACAGGATGATATTTTGATTCATATACGACAGTTTTTAACAGGATGATATTTTGATTCATATATGACAGTTTTAACAGGATGATATTTTGATTCATATATGACAGTTTTAACAGGATGATATTTTGATTCATATATGACAGTTTTAACAGGATGATATTTTGGTTCATAATGACAGTTTTAACAGGATGATATTTTGGTTCATATATGACAGTTTTTAACATATAACACAAAATAATCTAGACACGTGAAACAGTATTTAACATATTATAACTTAACTAAAGTAGACATGAACACAGTATTTAACATATTATAACATAACTAAAGTAGACATGAACACAGTATTTAACATATTATAACATAACTAAAGTAGACATGAACACAGTATTTAACATATTATAACATAACTAAAGTAGACACATGACACAGTGTTTAGCATATTATAACATAACTAAAGTAGACACATGACACAGTATTTAATATATTATAACATAACTAAAGTTGACACATGACACAGTATTTAGCATATTATAACATAACTAAAGTTGACACATGACACAGTATTTAGCATATTATAACATAACTAAAGTTGACACATGACACAGTATTTAGCATACTGTAACATAAACAAACGTACTGTATACAGTGATATTTCACGTATCACTTAAGGTGTTATAACGTTATCCACCTTCATTTGGACATCGTATTTAATCTCACACATACATCTCACTCCCGCCCCCCCCCCCCAGTGGCACAGCAGTAAGGGGAGAGCATAGATGGTCCATTGTATAGCTTTATGGTTAACTTCAAACAAAAACAAAACCGACCCTCAATCCTTCTTAGTAGCACGTGAAATATGGTGTTTTGTTACTATGGTAACCAGAATGATTTTCCCGTGCAACCTACACGTTAAAAAAAAATAAATTATTTTATTTATCTAAACAAGAAATGTAACTGACTTTTGCAAAAACTAAAAAGAAAACTTCACGGGAAAAAAAGACTGAATCTAACTAAAGATTAAATATACCTAAAGACTGAATCTAACTAAAGACTGAATATAACTAAAGACTGAATATAACTAAAGATTAAATATAACTAAAGATTGAATCTAACTAAAGACTAAATATAACTAAAGACTGAATCTAACTAAAGACTGAATCTAACTAAAGACTGAATATAACTAAAGATTGAATATAACTAAAGATTGAATCTAACTAAAGACTGAATATAACTAAATACTAAATATAACTAAAGACTAAATATAACTAAAGACTGAATCTAACTAAAGATTAAATATAACTAAAGACTGAATCTAACTAAAGATTAAATATAACTAAAGACTGAATCTAACTAAAGATTAAATATAACTAAAGATTAAATATAACTAAAGACTGAATATAACTAAAGATTAAATATAACTAAAGACTGAATCTAACTAAAGATTAAATAAACTAGAGACTAGTTGTACTTTTTCAGAGAAGTTCAAGGAGGTAGGATGAGTTGTACTTTTTCAGAGAAGTTCAAGGAGGTAGGATGAGTTATACTTTTTCAGAGAAGTTCAAGGAGGTAGGATGAGTTATACTTTTTCAGAGAAGTTCAAGGAGGTAGGATGAGTTATACTTTTTCAGAGAAGTTCAAGAAGGTAGGATGAGTTGTACTTTTTCGGAGAAGTTCAAGGATATAGGTGATAACCAAGAACACGTTAATAGATAAACAAGAATAACATAAAACAAAACGACGATAATAGATAAACATTCACACAAAAATAGATAAGTTAAGATAAAAGTACATTACAAACCAGAACTCACTGAATTACAAAACACGAGGAAAAAGGATTAAACTGGAAAAAATAGGAATTAGATGAAATCAGTATAGTTCTTGTGAAGCTGAACACTTGTGAGAAATAGGATTTCAAAAGAAGAGTAGTAAAATTAGCAAGAATCAGTTGACACCAGATTAACTAAGGTCAAGAATCAGTTGACACCAGATTAACTAAGGTCAAGAATCAGTTGACACCAGATTAACTAAGGCCAAGAATCAGTTGACACCAGATTGACTAAGTTCAAGAATCAGTTGACACCAGATTGTATAAGGTCAAGAATCAGATATATTCTCGCTAATATGCACTGATTAGTTACAAGCATGTACACAGATCAACCAGATTGACTAAGGTCAAGAATTAGTTGACACCAGATTAACTAAAGTCAAGAATCAGTTGACACCAGATTGACTAAGGTCAAGAATCAGTTGACACCAGATTGACTAAGGTCAAGAATCAGTTGACACTAGATTGTATAAGGTCAAGAATCAGATATATTCTCGCTAATATGCACTGATTAGTTACAAGCATGTACACAGATCAACCAGATTGACTAAGGTCAAGAATCAGTTGACACCAGATTAACTAAAGTCAAGAATCAGTTGACACCAGATTAACTAAGGTCAAGAATCAGTTGACACCAGATTAACTAAGGTCAAGAATCAGTTGACACCAGATTAACTAAGGCCAAGAATCAGTTGACACCAGATTAACCAAGGTCAAAAATCAGTTGACACCAAATTAACTAAGGCCAAGAATCAGTTGACACCAGATTAACTAAGGTTAAGAATCAGTTGACACCAGATTAACTAAGGTTAAG
>NW_013676557.1:9121-10503 GCF_000517525.1 Limulus polyphemus | reverse complement strand
GAATCAGTTGACACCAGATTAACTAAGGTCAAGAATCAGTTGACACCAGATTAACTAAGGTCAAGAATCAGTTGACACCAGATTAACTAAGGCCAAGAATCAGTTGACACCAGATTGACTAAGGTCAAGAATCAGTTGACACCAGATTGTATAAGGTCAAGAATCAGTTGACACTAGATTGACTAAGGTCAAAAATCAGTTGACTCCAGATTAACTAAGGTCAAGAATCAGTTGACACTAGATTGACTAAGGTCAAGAATCAGTTAACACCAGATTGACCGCATATTAGCGAGAATATATCTGATTCTTGACCTTAACTGATTAGTTACAAGCATGTACACAGATCAACAACGTCAAGCGTATAAAGAGAGCAAAAGAAGTTTGTAAGTTTTTCAACCGTGACTTTTTCTCGAAACAGAAAAAAATAAAAAGATTAAAGCTCATAAGTTATAACTAAAAACGCCTATTTTGTCGCAAAACTAAATTTTTTATCACAACCGTACTTTCAAAGACAACCTCCCTTTTTATACTCTTTTAAAAAAAGAAAAAAGAAAAAAATTCAAACACTATTGATTTATAGATTGATTCTCACGAGCGTCGAAGACATTTTTTTTTTGTTATTAGCTGTTGCCATTGTTACTAAACCCTTTCTTTATTATACCAATGTTTTCATTTTCGTGAAAAAAGAAAGGATGTGAGAAAAAATCTCCTCTTTACGAGATTAACGTTAGTACACAATAACACGTCCGGTAGTATTGTTTGACAAACAATGGTGTTTTTTTTATTATACTACTTTAACTAACATTGTTAGCATAAAGATTCAGAGCCGGTTTTCATAGCCACATGCCATGAAAATTGTCAACAATACCGATTAATAATAACATATATATATATTTATTGAATTTATTAGACTGTGTTCTGCCAGAAGTTTTAATTGTTAACACTTTTAAACATTTTTTGTCTCTGAGTTACTTTTGATTTCGTCAGATTATTTCAATGCTGAAGCCTTGCTGTAGTTATTATAAGAGCAGACAGACGTGTATCTCGTGTAGGCCAGATGTGGTCTAGTCATTATCGTGCTCGAACTGTGAATCCGAAGGTTCATGGTTCGGATCACGTTGTCGCAGAAAAAAAACACAACAACAACAACACAAGTTTCCTCTGCGTTTTGGAAGTTTGGGTGTTATAACAGTAACAGTCAGATACGATTATTCGGTCAGACAAGGTTTTTTTTTTGTTCGCTCTATTCTAGTCTAACACTTGCAAACTAGGAACGGTCATGCATGTGTGAAAAAAAACTGGACTAAGTTTCAGTTATCGAGCCTGGCATGGCCAGGTGGATTAGGCGCTCGACTCACAATCTGAGGGTCGCGGGTTCGAAT
>NW_013676557.1:7067-8309 GCF_000517525.1 Limulus polyphemus | reverse complement strand
GTATAAACTAGTAACATTCAGCTGAACAAACATGTAACCTTAGATACGGCACTGTTATGTATAAACTAGTAACATTCAGCTGAACAAACACGTAACCTTAGATACGGCACTGTTATGTATAAACTAGTAACATTCAGCTGAACAAACACGTAACCTTAGATACGGCACTGTTATGTATAAACTAGTAACATTCAGCTGAACAAATATGTTATTTTCAGACGAACCATTTATCATCTTATATAAAGTTGTGTCACTATCTTAAGGTGAATATTTCCTGTTACACTATTATAATAATTTGTGAAATATACTTTTTTTTTAAAACCAATCTTTCTTGCATTTTCCGTAATCTGATTTCACTTTGGATATAATTACACGCTAGGGGGAGCAATTAAAGGAAAAATAAAAATAATGGATCACGATCGTTACATTAATGTTAGAAAATTAAAACTGCCCAGCGGGTTTTCCAGTTTGCGAAAGATTAAATCTTTTTTTTAAAGAAAAAAGAATATTTTAATTTCTCCTTATTGGCGTTAACTTCAAGTATTTCATTTATTCAACAATAAACTTTACTAGTATATTTCAAACTTTTCGCTGGTCTCCAATATATTAGTTATTTATAAACGGATGTAACCAGTTGTTTGTAATGGTAAAAAAAAAAAAAAACCTACGCGTAATTAACACTCATTTTCTGGAAATAATTTTTATTTCAACGAAACTTTTATTTAAAAGTCGCTCATATGAATGACACAATCATCTCCTGATAAATTTTAATTTATGAAATTAGTCGAATTACGAACACTGTCGTCGCTATCCGAAACAGCTGAAGACATGGACAAAATCAAGAGGCTGGTTACTAATTCATTGATTACCGAGAAAATAACGTTTTTAATACTTTGTGTTAGTTATTGATCTGTACTTGGTAATTAATCACAATTACTAGCTGGTGAAAACCAATAATTATTTACATGAGTTTGTTTTTTAAATCCTTAACACAATAATTGTTTCATCGTAGAAAGGAGACAAGTTCATTCTATATTGTTGGTTGTACTGATAATGAAACACGTTATTGTTGGTTATACTGATAATGAATCAGGCTATTGTTGGTTGTACTGATAATGAAACACGTTATTGTTGGTTATACTGATAATGAATCAGGCTATTGTTGGTTGTACTGATAATGAATCACGTTATTGTTGGTTATACTGATAATGAATCAGGCTATTGTTGGTTGTACTGATAATG
>NW_013676557.1:4502-6445 GCF_000517525.1 Limulus polyphemus | reverse complement strand
AACTGGTACATAATTGAATAAATAGAGTTGTTGTCACTGATGAGGAGTGGAATTCTCCTAAACTACTCTGGCTCACAGACACACCCCAATGAAAGAATAGACCATTCCAAGCTTTTACTTGTTGTTAAACAAATGTTTAAACTATTTATTCAATTATGTACCAGTTGCCCAGTGTCCACTAACAATACGAAGAATTAAATTGTGGCGGATTGCTACAAGTTCTTCAAATACCTATAGAATGATAGGTTTATTTTTTTGTGAGTGTAAAACACTTAAATACACCAGCTCAAATGTTGTTGACTATTTTAAGAAAGGCAATTGCTTGAAACAATGGTGTTGATTATTTTAAGAAAGGCACTTAGCTATATAGTTTCAGCGTCGCTATTTGGTAGTTAACTGATTTAGAAAGAAAACTCTTTAGACAGGGGTAATGATAATCAAAGTTCCTTCAAAGCAACATCTGTGGAAAGACCAGTATACATGTTGGGCTTAATTGTCTTGAATATAATAGGGTTAGAGCAATTATGATCGATAATTGTGTTTTTTTAGTCAGTTCCTTCTTTCCTAAAGTCTCTGTTGAGGAGAGTAAACTTGTGTTTTTTTAGTCAGTTCCTTCTTTCCTAAAGTCTCTGTTGAAGAGAGTAAACTTGTGTTTTTTTAGTCAGTTCCTTCTTTCCTAAAGTCTGTTGAGGAGAGTAAACTTGTGTTTGTTTAGTCAGTTCCTTCTTTCCTAAAGTTTTCCTGGAGAGGGTAACATATACTGCTGATTAAGAAATAATGTATTCACAGCTGGTTTGTCAAAGAACGGATGTATTAATTTGTATATATAATACCAATTTCAAAATAAAAAGAATGTTAAATCCACCAATTAATGTACAATCCGATTAGCATTGCCATCTGGCGGTGAATATATGGATAAAAAATATTTAAACATTTACGATCGAATTAAGTTCATTACGTTTAACATTAATGAAGTTACTTTTCATTCGTTTGTTTGCCTTCTAGTGGCTCAGCGGTAAATCTGCAGGCTTATAACCCTAAAATTCGGGTTTCGATACCCGTGGTGAGCAGAGCACATATAGGCCATTATGTAGCTTTGTGTGTAATGACAAGCAAAATCGTTTACTTTAAACATTCGTCTATATGCGTCACGAAAGTTTTTTTTTTGGAGTAAATCGGAGATCATCACAGGGCGTATATAGCTTAAAAGTAAAGGGTAGCGATTAAATTAACTTTATTATATCGTTTCCTGATTTATCACTCTAACACCCGACCCCCCCCCCCCAAAAAAAACCAAACAAAAAAAAAGAAAACTTACACGATCATCCTTGCACTCTGGCCAAGAAAAACTGGCCAGACAACACGGCGGATGGCATCTGTGGAGTGAGATATATCTAACGACAGGAACGTCCAAAACATCTGTGGAATATCAAAGATATACTGACGACCCCCTCCCACTTCAAACCCCTTATGAAACATTTATAAAAGAAGTAAGTGTACAACAAAACTCAAAATGGAAGTGATGAGAAAAGTAACTTAAACTAATCCTCACAAGCTAGGATCCTCGATCCCAGGATATTTGGTTGTTCGCGACTACAGACCTGGGAAGTAAGAAAATGAAAATTGTTTGTTTGTTTTTGGGCAAAGCTAAATTAGACTGTCTGCTGTATCCACCGCGGGAATCGAACCCCGAATTTTAGTGTTGTAAATCAGTACAGTTGCATCAGTTGAAATATTTATTAAGGTTTTTGTCGGGATGACATCTGTCCAGTTGGATCAGTAGAAATATTTATTAAGGTTTCTGCTGGGCTGACATCTGTCCAGTTGGATCAGTAGAAATATTTAATAAGGTTTTTGCCGGAATGACATCTGTCCAGTTGGATCAGTAGAAATATTTATTAAGGTTTTAACCAGGATGACATCTGTTTCGTGAGTGTGTTCTG
>NW_013676557.1:2291-3707 GCF_000517525.1 Limulus polyphemus | reverse complement strand
ATGACATCTGTCCAGTTGGATCAGTAGAAATATTTAATAAGGTTTTTGCCGGAATGACATCTGTCCAGTTGGATCAGTAGAAATATTTATTAAGGTTTTAACCAGGATGACATCTGTTTCGTGAGTGTGTTCTGAATATTTCCTGAAAACTAAGCTAAAGTTAAAAACTAAGTTGGACAAGTATAATTCTCTTAAACGTCATCGAAATCTGACAACTAAACAAAACTAAACTTAAGAACTCGGGCCTAACTTTAGTAATATAGCATCACAAATGTATTTAATGTGTTATCAATAGGAAAGGCTTCAATGTGCATTTCGTCCCCCAGTGAGTCAGCAGTAGGCTTTCTAATTTACAAGACTAAAATTCAGGGTTCGATTCACCGTTGTGAGTCAAGCGTAGATAGCCGATTATATATTTTTGCACTGAAACAAGGAAACAAACAAAACAATAAATTTTTTTTCTTCATCACTTTTTTAATGGATTACATAATTTGACTGAACCAGTAGTGCACAAATTCGTCCAGTTTTTCCTCACTGCTCCTCCAATGTCCAAATAAACTGTGAACTGTCTTCAAGAACGTGGTTCTAATCACTTCAGAATATAACTCGGACAACTGAAAATGGCGGATGTCTACAAGATAAGACCAGTAACAAAAGAAACGGATCATATTGAACACTAGAGAATCTTGCATAAAATCTCAATAAGAACAGACAAATAGCTTGAACATGAAGTGTATATTTGTTGTTCTATCTTTATTAGCTCACTGAAGGACTGTCTTTTCTCCACTATTCCTGTAAACTCATCCATAGAAACGTTTGTCCGCAGTCAGTAATAATAAACAAAAGAGGGACTTGGAAACTAGCCGGGCTCGAGTTCACCGAGAGATGTAATGAAACGGATCCTATGGTAGGTTTTCAGTTTCAGTAGAACAGCACGTGCATTGAGTCACGTGAATTGTTTTTTGTTAACGACATACTTAAAGTAAATCAAAGTTAGTAGTAACATTCAGGTTTTACCGTGTTTGTGCAATGCCAAGATCTTCCTAACCAAAGTTATTATGCCGTTTAGAAGATGTTTCCAGAGCTAGAAATTATCCAAAAGTGTTTATCCTCAATAAACTTCATGAAGATATACTTTTGTTCGCCTGAAAAAAATTGCATCTTAGCTTAGAAGTTAGTTTAAGTATAATTTACAGTTTTAATATGATTTAACTAATACTAAATTGTATGATATATAGAGTTACGTGTAACATTTGATTGTGGTGAAAACTACTAGAGATACGTGTAACATTTGATTGTGGTGAAACTACTAGAGATACGTGTAACATTTGATTGTGGTGAAAACTACTAGAGATACGTGTAATATTTGATTGTGGTGAAAACTACTAGAGTTACGTGTAACATTTGATTATGGTG
>NW_013676557.1:0-1489 GCF_000517525.1 Limulus polyphemus | reverse complement strand
AGATTATCCATTATGGTTGAATTAATGTACATGTAGATTATCTGCTATGGTTGAATTAATGTACATGTAGATTATCCGTTATGGTTGAGTTAATGTACATGTAGATTATCCGCTATGGTTGAATTAATGTACATGTAGATTATCCGTTATGGTTGAATTAATGTACATGTAGATTATTCGTTATGGTTGAATTAATGTACATGTAGATTATCCGTTATGGTTGAATTAATGAACATGTAGATTATCCGCTATGGTTGAATTAATGAACATGTAGATTATCCGCTATGGTTGAATTAATGTACATGTAGATTATCCGCTATGGTTGAATTCGGCTGGGATCGAACGAATTATTCAGTCTCCCCTTTGCTTCTTCCCTGATTTTACTTCCACATTCCCAACATCTATATTTTCGTCTTTGGCCTAATTATGGAGTTAATTATGTACTAAAGTAACAAACAGCTGAGCATAATAACACGATACTTTTAGTAGACAGAGTTTCGGGTAATGCTCTTAACGAAACATTTTTTTTTCCACTGGTTTTGGTCAGAACTAAAGTACTTGACTGATGACCTACTAGAGATACGTGTAACATTTGATTGTGGTGAAAACTACTAGAGATACGTGTAACATTTGATTGTGGTGAAAACTACTAGAGATACGTGTAACATTTGATTATGGTGAAAACTACTAGAGTTACGTGTAACATTTGATTGTAGTGAAAACTACTAGAGTTACGTGTAACATTTGATTGTGGTGAAAACTACTAGAGATACGTGTAACATTTGATTGTAGTGAAAACTACTAGAGTTACGTGTAACAGTTGATTATGGTGAAAACTACTAGAGATTCCTGTAACATTTGATTGTAGTGAAAACTACTAGAGATACGTGTAACATTTGATTGTGGTGAAAACTACTAGAGTTACGTGTAACATTTAAATGTGGTGAAAACTACTAGAGTTACGTGTAACATTTGATTGTGGTGAAAACTACTAGAGATGCGTGTAACATTTGATTGTGGTGAAAACTACTAGAGATCCGTGTAACATTTGATTATGGTGAAAACTACTAGAGTTACGTGTAACATTTGATTGTGGTGAAAACTACTAGAGATACGTGTAACATTTGATTGTGCAGGAGAACACGTTACATTGAAGCTAATATTTCTACGGGAAGTTGCTGTCATCAAAGTAATCACAGTACTGTATGTGTTTGAAGGCGATAAAAGTCTAGTGAAGTTCGGGATGATTTCCTTCACAGTCTGAAGAATAAACGCTGTAACAAAGATCTCGTGGGAATTATACCAGCTAATGATCTTGCTACATTTGTTGTTTTCACCACAATCAAATGTTACACGTAACTCTAGTAGTTTTCACCACAATCAAATGTTACACGTATCTCTAGTAGTTTTCACCACAATCAAATGTTACACGTATCTCTAGTAGTTTTCACCACAATCAAATGTTACACATATCTCTAGTAGTTTTCAC
>NW_013676556.1:11008-16172 GCF_000517525.1 Limulus polyphemus | reverse complement strand
TATTTTATAATCACCCATGTTCATCCTTCATTTATTATATAATCACCCATGTTCATCCTTCATTTATTATATAATCACCCATGTTCATCCTTCATTTATATATTATAATCACCCATGTTCATCCTTCATTTATTATATAATCACCCATGTTCATCCTTCATTTATATATTATAATCACCCATGTTCATCCTTCATTTATTATATAATCACCCATGTTTGTCCATTATTTCTAGTCCCACATTTAATCCCCCCTACCGACTTACTGAGATACGTAAGTCATTTTTTATAATCACAAACTTATAATGTTCTAATTTTTATAATTTTCATTTTTAGTCACTCTCTAGAGTGTTTAGTAACGTCACATATATTTTACTTTTAAATTTTATCATTTAAAAGTACCTGCAATCGGTATGTCTCTCACTTTCAGTCACGTATCTTACTTTTAGTTACTTTTACTCAGGAATGGTATCAGTTATGTGCCACGCTCTTCCAGGTCATTTTCAAACCCACACTAGGTCTAGTTATTCATGAATCAGTCATGTTACTTTTACTCAGGAATGGTATCAGGTATGTGCCACGCTCTTCCAGGTCATTTTCAAACCCACACTAGGTCTAGTTATTCATGAATCAGTCATGTTACTTTTACTCAGTACAATGATGAAAGTCGAAACTAAGAACAAGATAAAGAAGGATTAGGACAATGATGAAAGTCGAAACTAAGAACAAGACAAAGAAGGATTAGGATAATGAAGAAAGTCGAAACTAAGAACAAGATAAAGAAGGATTAGGATAATGTGATTTGTTACTAGCATCAGGAGACTAAAGAAGGAAGATAATTGTGAAATCAACAGACAATAAAAATAAGAAAATGTGGAGGTCATCTGTAAGTAGACATAACTATATAAAATATATATAACACACGGAACACAAGAGGGCGGAATATGAGGGGATGTTGGCTTTTCGTGAGAGATAGAGTAGAAGAAAACTTGTGACAAAGATATATAAGTAAAGGCAGACTGAAAACGTGTATGGGTGAGAATGACTAGAAGTAGAAAACCTAAAGTCATTTGTGAATATTAATAAAACGACACAGATGACTGAAGAAAATTGTGGTCGAGTGTGTGACCATATGTATAAAAATATAATCACCGCAAGTAACTAGAAGAACTAGGAGAAACTGACCTGGAAGAGCGTGGCACATACCTGATACCATTCCGGTCACTTGTGAATATGATTAACAATACAAACATGGATGAAAACATTTGAAGGTAACACATGATACTGAGACACCGACTAAAAGTAGGTGGCAAGCACCTGAGGATAAGCGTGATATGTATAAAGAAAAACTCGTGAAGAGTCATGTCTTTGTAACTGTGACCATCTAAATGTGAAACAAAACTGAGTATGTGTAGTACAAAGGATACTTTTGACGGAAGAAAAATGTGATCAAATAGACGATACAATAAAAGTATGAGAGTAGAAGAAGAAACAAACAACCAGGAATAATTATGAAAATTTAGAAGTGGATATACTAGAGGGAAGGCAGTTGGTCAACACCATCCACCGCCAACTCTTAGGCTACACAAGATAACGCCCTAACGGCTGAAAGAGCGACCATGTTTGTTTAAACTTTAAGGGATTGGAACCGGCGACCCGCAGATTGTGAATCGAGCGCCCTAACCACCAGGCCATGCCAGACTCGGCAGCCATGAAGGTGTGGGGGTGGGGGTGGGGGCACAAGAAGAGCTTTATTTAATAAGTTCGAAACACCATTGTGGCAGATGCGTGAGAAATAAAATTGAGTATGAACAGCAAAAAAGACACGCGTGACGGATGAAACCGTGGTCAAGTAAAAGACCTGTAATAAAGAAAAACATTATTTAGGTAGAACGATTCACATCGTAACAATAAATATAAGCCGCGGGAAAAAAATTATTTAATGAAAGTCGAAACTAAGAACAAGATAAAGAAGGATTAGGACAATGATGAAAGTCGAAACTAGGAACAAGATAAAGAAGGATTAGGACAATGACGAAAGTCGAAACTAAGAACAAGATAAAGAAGGATTAGGACAATGACGAAAGTCGAAACTAAGAACAAGATAAAGAAGGATTAGGACAATGATGAAAGTCGAAACTAAGAACAAGATAAAGAAGGATTAGTTCCTAATTTAGCAGTGATTCACTAGAGGAAAGGTAGCTAGGCAACGCCAACTCTTGGGCTACTCTATTACAAACGAAAAGTGGGAATGACCGTCACAGCTAAAAGTGCAAGCATGTTCTGTAATAGGGATTCGAATCCGCAGAGTGCGAGTCGAGCGTCCTAACCACCAGGTCATGCCAGGCTCTAATAAGAGGAGATACGTATGATTTTCTGTCATTGTGACGGAAAGTAACTTAACAAAAAGCCTTTTTAATGATGTGAACCATAAATTTAGCCGCACAAAAGTGATTTGACCTTTATTATTTTTCTTTAATAACATGGAAATAGAACAACAAAATTGAAATTCAAAATGTACACTTATAGTTATACTGACGAAAACAGAGCCTACACAAAACCAAGTATATTTTACTCATTACCGGATATATTTAGTTTTATTTGTACAAAAATGAAAAACAATGAAATAGCCTACGAATCTTGATATTAAATAGGTTTAACTATTCCATAATGATATGTCGCATAAAACGAGGATTATCAAAAAAGATAATGAAAAAAAGCACAGACTTCACTAAGACAAAACATGTTAAATATTATTTCAACAAGTTCTGCATTACTTTTAGTCGTGTTCATAAATGTCTTTCGTTGTCAATCAAATCTAAAACCAACGACAATAAACAATTCAAAAGTTAAATTCGAAGAAACAAATCAGATATTGCTTATGTTTTTCAGACATTTATTCTTGTTGAAAACCAGTAGAAACTCATATAAAGAAGCCAAATTCTCTTTATATTATTTCTACCTGTTTCTCAGTTCTCTAAAAACACGAGCAGTTTGAATAGGCAGCGTTTTTAATTGTCTTTACAGCCACATCTTAACGATTTAGTTGACCTTGGTTGGAGTTCATGACTCGTTTAGAGCCAATATTCTTTGCTGTCATCTTAAACGTGAACTGAAAGTTGTTTAGTATACGACGTCATGTTTGAGGTAATAACCCTAACTCTTTTTTTTCTTTCTTTTTTTACAGTAAGGCCACATTGGGAGGAGTTAGCTTGAATCACGCCATATCCCCCCGAGGTCAACAACTAACAGATGTGAGAAAGAAGTGGCATCTTTACAATACCCCATCAGGCAACTCTACACGTAACTTGAGTGTCACCGTACATGTGTTTCAGTATTTACGCCCGTTACTACTTTCAAATACATGTACACTCGGCTACAAGATTTTTTTACCCACGTTCGAAAACCCAACGGATTAAATGAATGCTGTCAACGACCTCCATTTAAGTCGGAAGTCAGTAATGGGCAACTTACAGAATAAGAGGGGCCAATAGTGGAGTAGAACACATAGCCCAGTGTTTACTTTTGGTATTTAATTTCACGTTATTTACAAAACATTGCTAATGTTGCCATGTCCTCAAGAGAATGCACAACACTCTTCATTTTAATAAATAGCAGTAAAAATTCACGCACCAGCTTCATTGTTTGTGATGGTTAGGAAGTAGGGAGTGGCGCTCGTTTTCCACATCATCGTGTTCCAGAAGCAGATTCATAGATAATCATATTTTACTCAGTCTTTTCTCTCTCTCTATGACAATTATACGAAGAGCTTGCAAAATAGCAAACTACATAAAATTACTAATTAGTAATAGCTATAATACAGTCATTATGTGATAACCAAATAGCTGTCCACAAATATGACTATTTGCGCTAGCATTATTAAGAAACATTTTTAGTGCTTGAAAATGGGTGATTCTCACCACTCTTCGGTGGTTTTTTGCTGTTGTTTAGATGAATAACAGAATTAAATAAATACATTTTTGTGTGGTTAAATGAGCTAAAGTAGGGGCTAGCTCAAATTAAAAAGTGATTCTTCCATTCACGGTGGCTACACGATTTTTTGTATGACTAGCATGTTGTCATACCTACGGATTAGTAAACATTTTTATGTGTGTGAATGACATTTTCGGAATTTAAAGTTCATAATATTTTTTTTAAATTTCAAATAAACAACTTACCACATTTTGATTGCACACCGTAATGTAATTAAACTGAGCTTGAAAGCACTACACCGACACTACAAGTGTTACATCAAGTGTTTGTAAAGATCCGCTTTTTCGAACACCCTTAATCTACTTTGTTAATAAACTCTCTGGTGAACAAGTTTTGGACTGCATAACAGGCCTTTGTTTTACCCCAAAACATTTTAGATGTTATGAAGCCTAAATATGGGAATCGTGACGTTATATGATATATATGTAATGGTTTTGTGCTATAACCGTTCACAAAGCTTGAAGGCATCCATTTATTACACTACAGTTTATCGTCTCTTATTCTTCTTTACCTTATAAAGGCAGGAAGGCAGTAAATGATTAGAAGGTAGAAGGAAGGCAGCTACTCTTTTACCAACGAATAGTGGAATTGACCGTCGCATTATAACGCCCCACGGCTGAGGAGAAGAGCATGTGTGGTGTGATGGGGATTCTAACCCCCGACCCTCAGATTGCGAGTCGGGTTCTCTAACTGGGGGGGTGTATAATTGAAAAAGAAAAACAATGTTTTATGTCTTTCAGTTTCTCATCGTTAGCTAATGTTTTTTAGAATATATTTTATTAAATTTAAACAAAAATATGATTGTCATTCACTACATCATTTCAAATAAGCGTGATACTTGAAGTATATTTATGTATATCTTAATGAACGAACGAATTTATCCAGCAATGATTTTTCATCAACGTTTACAAAAATTAATGAATAAATAAAATATTGCAGCAACTTTAATCACTAAGTACGGTAGTTTTTAGTATTGTTACGACAGCGGAAGTCACGCGACGCTGGAAGCAATGCGCGCTGGAGTTTCTAGAAGGATCATGACTGTTCCTGGCAACTCTAGTCTTTTTCAGGCGCACTCTATTTTTGTATATAAGCCCGGCAAATAAAGTAGAGAAAGATGGCAGATAGATAGATATAGAGATAGATAATTGAGCCAAGCGAGCAGTAGGCACCG
>NW_013676556.1:7006-10047 GCF_000517525.1 Limulus polyphemus | reverse complement strand
GTGAAGGATGAACATGGGTGATTATAAAATAAGTGAAGGATGAACATGGGTGATTATAAAATAAGTGAAGGATGAACATGAGTAATTATATAATAAATGATGGATAAACATGGGTGATTATATAATAAATGAAGGATGAATATGGGTGATTATAAAATAAATGACGGGTGAACATGGATAATCATAAAATAAGTGAAGGATGAACATGGGTGATTATATAATAAATGAAGTATGAACATAGGTGATTATATAATAAATGATGGATGAACATGGGTGATTATATAATAAATGATGGACGAACATGGGTGATTATAAAATAAATGACGGGTGAACATGGATAATCATAAAATAAGTGAAGGATGAACATGGGTGATTTTAATATAAATGAAGGGTGAACATAGGTGATTATAAAATGGCAAGTAGAAGTGATGAGATTTAAGAATGACTAACCAATAACAATGCATCAAAATGAGGAAACTTACGCTCAGGAAAAGCAGGAGAATGTGTAAAATATAATCCAGAGCTCAAGAGTTTCCAGAACCCTGGAAGTTATTGGGCTCTGCATTATATTTTACGCATTTCCCTGCTTTTCCTGGGCATAATTTTCCTAATTTTGATGTATTTTTACTGGGACAGATTGGAAAGTGTGTCCCCCGCCCTCTCTCTTCCTACTCCACTGTGTATATTTAAAACAGACAGATAGACAGCTTGGAAACAAATAGTACTGTAAAAATGTACAATGTGTGTGCGTCTGTGGCGCACATTTCTTCGCTTCGTTCGGTCAGATAAACCTTGCTTTCCTCCCATCCCAATTTTAATTTCCCTCCTACACCTCTGATAACGAATTATAATCATGAACAAGAATAAATAATAAAGCAAAATACAACTACAAGAAGTAAAAAGTCGAAAAAACAAATATAATAACTAGTGTAAAATAGCTGTTGGTCAACATTTATTGAGAACAATCGTAAACACGAGTAGAATGATAACAAATGGCCAATGACACGAGTAAATAAGAATAACTAGAACCAGAAGAGCCCCCCCCCCCCAGTGGCACAGCGGTATGTCTGCGGCCTTACAATGCTAGAAACCGGGTTTCGATTCCCGTGGTGGGCATAGCACAGATACCCCTTTGTGTAGCTTTGTGCTTAACTACAAACAAACAAACAGAACCAGAAGAACCATGAACGTTGCGTAAGGGTGACGAAAGTAAAAACGCTCTTGACTGAAATGTAAGGTAAATAAATAACAGTAACAAAACACGAAGAATAAAAAAATGTTGGTTTCGAGAGGTACACCTGACTTTTCTTTGGATAAAGGATAAAGGCTTTATATATACGTGAGTATATATAAAAATGGCTGAGACCAATTGCATATACTAAAATATCGAGAAATACAAGACATCAGAATGATCAAAAGAAGAAAATCGCTCTGAGTAACCACAATTTACGTATAGAAGTAACTACTAGCAAAGAAACACGACTGACTACAACCGTGAACGGCATTAATTAATAGCATAAAGCACGGCTGACTACAACTGTGAACGACATTAACTACTAGCAAAGAAACACAACTGACTGCAACTATGAACGGCATTAATTAATAGCAGAAAACATGGCTGACTACAACTGTGAACGGCATTAATTAATAGCAGAAAACATGGCTGACTACAACTGTAAACGACATTAACTACTAGCAAACAGACACGGCTATCTACAATTGTGAACAACATTAACTAATAGAAAACACATGACTAAAGACAACTTTGAATGACAGTAACCAGTAGCAGAACACATGATTAACGACAACTGTAAATTCATACTAATTTCAGATCAGAGAAACTACCATGTGGTTCACAAGAACTAGGTGACAATAACTAATAGTACAAAATATGAGGGTGGTAACAACTTGGTTAGAACAACTAATAGCAATAAAGATACGATTAAAGAAAACGATAAGAGACTGTAACAAATAGCAGAAAACACACTACTGATGACGACTGAATGTTAATATTGTTGCGTCAGCGAGGTCACGTGACTAGTATCACGCCACGTCCTTCTCTCGAACCTTCGTGAATTATCCGGAGACTACTAGATTGGGGGTAGACTGGTATATATAAGATGGTCACAACGTGACAGACAGTGAGTAATTGAACTGCAGTCAGAGAGTATTGTTGAAGTTGAGCACGTGAGACGTTCGTTGTTATAGCGCGACTGTTAAAATTAAGTGTATCGCAAAGTTATATTCAGAAAGAATAAACCAGTTTTATTTAAGAAAGGACTTGTGTCGCTAATGTTTCCTTGGAACGAAGTTACGGAAAATTAGCTAACGAACGGAGACGTAACAATATATTATAGCAGAAAATACTACTAACTACAATTGAGTGTCAACAAATAGTAGAGAAAAACACATTACTGACGACAAGTGAGTGACAGTAACTAACAGGAGAAAACACACTACTGACGATAACTAAAAGAGAAAAACACATGACTGGCGTAACTGAAAAGAAGTTTTAAATAAATTATAAGAAAGAAGCACGTGATAGAAGTGATGCGTAACTTTAAGTAACATATAAATGATGTTCACTGGCAGTAGATAAAAACAAGAATTATTAATGAAGAACCGAAAGTCATTTAAAGTAGGAATCGTGACTAGGTCACTAACAATAGGAGAAACTCGCTTGAGTAGAACTGTGACTGAGAATGGTTAAAAGTATTGTCATGATAGCAGACGATGGTAACTGAAAGCGACATGAATGAAGTAAAGCAAAAGGTGTGATTTAGTGACAAGCAGTAAGAGGCGTACGAGTGAGAGGGACTGTGAGAGACAGAAGGCTAGACGTATAGAGATGATGGTAGACAATCCTGACTTAGAGTAACTAGAAGTGGGAACCATATTACAGAACTATGTGAGTGACTAGAAGTGGGAACCATATTACAGAACTATGTGAGTAACTAGAAGTGGGAACCATATTACAGAACTATGTGAGTGACTAGAAGTGGGAACCATATTACAGAACTATGTGAGTAACTAGAAGTGGG
>NW_013676556.1:0-6729 GCF_000517525.1 Limulus polyphemus | reverse complement strand
CTGACTTAGAGTAACTAGAAGTGGGAACCATATTACAGAACTATGTGAGTGACTAGAAGTGGGAACCATATTACAGAACTATGTGAGTAACTAGAAGTGGGAACCATATTACAGAACTATGTGAGTGACTAGAAGTGGGAACCATATTACAGAACTATGTGAGTGACTAGAAAGTAGGGAACGGACTAACTGTCTTGCAGTTGAAAACAAATTGTAAGGTTTGAAACTATTATTAGAAAATACATGGCTGTCAAAGTCGTGGATGAGTGGTCAGCAGCCAAAAGACAAAGAGGAATTGTGAATGAGCGTACGGGCAACATGTAAATAGTCGATACGAAAGATTACTTGAAATGGAAGACATGATGAAACAACCGTGTGATTGTGACTGACTAGACATGGTTGAGTGTCTAGGAGAGTAATCTACTTCTGAATGGTTAGAGCTAAGAGACCATGACTGAAATGGACTGTGACTGAGAGTATTTAGGAAACATTGCACTATTATGGCTGATAGTAACTATTAGCAGGGGACACATAATTGAATGAAATTAGTTAGTAATGAGAGATGTTTGCAGACAACTGGGAAACAGGAAACAGGACTTGGAAAAGTTGACATACATGACATTGAACAATAAGGTTAGACGTATCTGAAAACAACCTTGTCTTATGAGAGAGAAAGGGTCTTGGAGCCTTTGTGTGTTTTTTTAAATACAGCTATATTTTCATAGTATTTCTTATGTAATATGCAAAACTCTAAATAAGGCACAAGATGGTGAAAAACAACTTAGTATAAGTACCAAGGATGGGGCGAATAATGGAGAGCAGTAATCGAATAGTTCATATTTTTATGAATACGAAAACGAATACAGGAAAAATGCTAAGTATTCGAATAAGAATACACAGGAATGTATTGATGAATACCTTTTCAGGTAATATGCAACAATGATAAACAAGCAGACGATAAGATTTCATTACTTTTATTTTATGAAACAAACTTTTTAGAAATTGAAACAAACAAAATTTGAACAAATAATAACATTTCAATACTTATATTTTTCAAAATCCAATAACAAAGTATTAGAACAAAAAATATATTTTTGAATGAGACTTATAGATATTATAACTGTCCATTGTTCTTTATGGACATCAATCTCTTAAATATCTTGTCAGTGAGGCGGCATCGATCAGGTCTGAGTTCCATAATGTTGGTGATGCCGACTTCCTCAAGTAGATCAGTTGCTTGTGGTGATTTTCGAATGTAGGACACAACGGCTGATGCTTTGGAAATTACTGTTAGCAGTGGTCCAGAGTTTTTTATGTCATCCCTCACCACAAGCTGTAGTGTATAGTAAAAGAAGGGGTCATGTTCAGGAAGAAGTTCGGATAAATTGTCTGCTGATGATTTAGATTCATCCAAAAGTTCGTCTTCTGAGTCACTATCTGTAGATAAGTTATCACCATCTCTCACACTCGGTAGTGTTTGCGGTACAAATCCAAGCAAGCAGAAAGCCTTGATCATGTTGGAGGCATTATCAGATGTGACATATGACACCTTGTTGTTGATGTTAAAGAGTTTTATTTCATCATATTAAGCTACAATGTTATCAGATGTGTGACGCCCCTTAAACGCCAACATGCCAGCTTGACTGTTTACATTTTCCACTCAAGTATAAAATGATCAGTGACTCCAAGAAAGCTGCACGTTTGTCTGCTATTCCAGATATCCACAGTGATATTGATGTTTGGTATAAGTTTCGTAGAGAAATGACTTTTTTGTTGGACTTCATCAAACTTGCTCTCGATCAACGTATTGGACAGATACTTGTGACTGGGAAGAATATTATACAGAGAATCCATTGCTGCCATTATATCTTGAAAATCTTTTGACTTCACCACTGAGAAGTGTTGCAGTGTACCGGCAATAGAATTGACGAGTTTGTTAGTGATGTGATTCTGACGAGGGTGTTTAGACTCATATTTAGTGGATTCTGCTCAGCAAGCTGCTACTGCACGTGGGCAGCAGTACCAGAGCCAGATGTAGACTTCACTACCTCTTGTCTCATGATTGCGCTAGAAATAAATACAAAAGCTTATGTCAGTTATGTAATATAGAATATAGTTTATAATAGTAAAAGTAATAAAAATATATCATAATAGATAAGTATCTCAGTTATATAATCTATAATACAGTTTATAATAAAAAATAATAAAACATATAATACTAAATATATGAAAATATGGTTATATATTTTAACATGCATGCGAAATTTACTGTACTTATATTATATTGTATAATTTACGTAGAATATAGTTCAGACTGACAGATATGTCAATAGGTTAAAAGTGATTTTTCTTGAAGTAGAAATAGTCCGTTCACAATATTTACACTTTGTTTTGATCTGACCAGATCTAGTGTTCATGTACCACTGAAGGCAGTTTAGTAGCCATCTCAAATTCTTTCAAATGAGTTGACTGGATTAATAACCATGTAATACAGTAACTATTAAGGTGGTTGGAGAGTACTGACCTGGTTTAACCCTTTCGCCACATGCATCTTTTACTGCGCATGTCACGATATTTTTAGTAAGCTACATTCAAAAGTTAAGTAAACTACTTTTTGTCCATGTTATACCAAACAGTATAGCCTAAAACCGTAGCTGATAATCTATTCTTTAATAGTTTTGAGCTCTAAATTTTATAAGGCAATATTTTAAAGAATCACGAATTTTCCCCAATGTGAGCAATATAATGTCGTCATCGCTCAGCCAAAGCATAATTTTCGTAGCCTTCAATTTTGTTTGGATAAACAGTCATCAAATAGAAAATCTGATCCCTCTTGCCACACCCATCTGTCACATCCTCTCTTTCAGGATTTGTCAATAGTTCTCTCTGGCGTCCAATACTATTGTATTTATAACCAATAGAGAGCCAAGGTTTTCATCTATCAAGTGTTACGTTGTTTTCTGTACAGAAAAATGTTAATTCACTTTCACTTGGGAACGAAGTTTGTGCTGAAAGAGAAATTAACGTGCTGGAAAGATAATAATGACAGTCTAGAAATTTT
Source organism: Limulus polyphemus (assembly GCF_000517525.1). Taxonomy (NCBI): domain Eukaryota; kingdom Metazoa; phylum Arthropoda; class Merostomata; order Xiphosura; family Limulidae; genus Limulus; species Limulus polyphemus. The sequence continues at coordinate 3,668 of NW_013676556.1, read as the reverse complement.
ATGAGCACAAGAATTGACATTTACGATATTAAGTATTCACTAAATCATTTAGCGAATATAAATACTATGCCACTGAATTCGATTATGAATACGAATACTTTAATTTTCCCTACCAAAGTATTCGAATATAAGTATGAATACTCCCTATGCAGTATTCAAATCCATTCAAATACGAATACCTCATGTCTGATAAGAACAGTAAATATTAATAATTTTTGGAGTAAAATGTTAAAATTAAACAAGTTGTTTATCAAATCACAATTTAACAGTATACAGTCCAGTAAAATGAATGAAATAATAAGAAAAACAACTTCAATTCTTAACTAAAGACGGTTAAAAATGTCACACATAGACTGGAAACACATCCCAATTCTTGAATCAGCTGAAAAGTAACAGGTAGTGTTGTACGATGGTTCTGTGTCAAGGTACGAGTTACAAAACTCAGATTATGGCATGTGAAGAAACAAAGCACATGAAGGCTCGTTCATGGTGTAGATATTTGTTCATTAATCATTACGTACATGACAATTACAATTGTGTATATAATACAGAATGAAAGACTGCTGAGTTAACAATGACAGTGTGATTTTATTCAATAGAAAACTTGTTTATTTTAGTCTCTGGAGTTAATAAACTAATTCATAATTAGTCGTTAAACCATCTTTTTCTGTCATTATAATTCACAGACAAATATAAAATGTAAAATAGACTACTTGTTTTATTCTCTGTGACTAATAAACTAACTCATTAAACCATTTTTGACTTGATTATAATCGATATGTTAATAGGTCGCTTGTTATATTTAGTTTTGGGAATCAACAAACTAACTCATTAAACCATTTTTGACTTGATTATAATCGATGTGTTAATAGGTTGCTTGTTATATTTAGTTTTGGGAATCAACAAACTAACTCATTAAACCATTTTTGACTTGATTATAATCGATATATTAATAGGTTGCTTGTTATATTTAGTTTTGGGAATCAACAAACTAACTCATTAAACCATTTTTGTGCTTGAGTATAATTCAGATGCCAATACAAACTCTATGCTAGATTACTTATTTTGTATAGTTTTTGGAATTAATAAACTGATTAACCTTCAAATTACCGACTTGCATTTATACCGTTCACCATTGTCGGGGTCCACATATTACATACCGTTCACCAGTATCGGGGTCCACATATTACATATCGTTCACCATTGTCGGGGTCTACATATAACATACCGTTCACCATTGTCGGGGTCCACATATTACATACCGTTCACCATTGTCGGGGTCCACATATTACATACCGTTCACCAGTGTCGGGGTCCATACATTACATATCGTTCACCATTGTCGGGGTCCACATATTACATACCGTTCACCATTGTCGGGGTCCACATATTACATACCGTTCACCAGTGTCGGGGTCCACATATTACATACCGTTCACCATTGTCGGGGTCCACATATTACATACCGTTCACCAGTGTCGGGGTCCACATATTACATACCGTTCACCAGTGTCGGGGTCCACATATTACATACCGTTCACCATTGTCGGGGTCTACATATTGCATACCGTTGGTGTGATCCACTTATTGCATACCGTCTACCATTGGTGGGCTCCACATATTGCATGCCGTTCACGTTGATGGGGTCCATACATTGAGTACCGTTCATCGTTGATGGGGTCCAATTATTGAATACCGGTCACCGTTGATTGAGTCCACATATTGAGTAACGTTCACCGTTGGTGGGGTTTACATTTTCAGTTCCGTTCTCCGTTGATGAGGGTACACATATTGAGTAAATTTTATGTTTCTACTCGTTTAAAAACCCGAACAAATAATTGGGTGAAATCATTAGTTTTTATGTAAAATGCGGAGGGAAACCCGAGATAATTAATGTGATTAAATACATTGTTCATGTCATTTTTATTTTTTGTGAGACTCGTGTGTTACTATGTCTCCTGTTTCCAGCAAAGTCACGAATTCACAGGCAATTTAGTGCATAAATAGTTTTTTTAAGATATGGACCCCATCTATAATTCTAGGGATAAGTTCAGTCATTAACCTCCAGTTGCTGGACGTATCGTGTAAGTATATCCTCAGGTAAGGGCAACAGACGCCTATTGGTCTGTGAACAGTGATGATTATGTTAGGAAAATGATAAATATATGTAAAATGGCATAAAACACGGATGTTGGTTGTAATCATGGAAATATGTTTGTTTGTTTTTTAATCTGTAAACTTGAAGTAAGTTTGATATTAACGATGAAAAACAAATCGAACGAAACACTTGAAAAACAAATCTAAACACACAACTTCAGCAAGTAGAATTACTGAACCTATAAAGGTTTACAACCATAACACACAACTTCAGCAAGTAGAATTACTGAACTTTTAAAAGTTTACAACCATAGCAAACAACTTCAGCAATAGAATTACTGAACCTATAAAAGTTTACAACCATAACACACAACTTCAGCAATTAGAATTACTGAACCTATAAAAGTTTACAACCATAACACACAACTTCAGCAATGGAATTACTGAACTTATAAAAGTTTACAACCATAGCCGTTAATCACTACGGACCTCCTTGCACAATAGTTGATAGATTTGTAGAATATCAAAAAATATTTGCCATATTTTTAGAGACATGCTTATCAAGCACGTAAACTTACATCAAACATCACTTTTGACAAAGATCTACTTCTTAAAACCTATAAGCCGTTTCATTTTGCACAGTTTGTTTCTAAATTAACTTTGTAATCTTCTTAATCTACTTAAATTACACTGCACATGTGCAATGTGAACCTACCGAGACGACGTACTGGTTATTATGTAGGTTAAAACACTTTTCATGAAAGAACATTTTTAGTTAGTGTAATTGTTTTAATTAAAAAGAAAGCAGTCAGTATTGAAACCACAGACATTTCCAAGGCTCTAATCTGCCCGAATCTGATGCTGTTTGCAAGTGTGGTATGCGTCAGTACGTTATATGATATTTAAAAAAATCGTGTAGGATAAAAGAGGTTGGTAAATAACATAATAAAACACGATAAACCTTATCTCTTAGGTTGGTAAAAACATAATAAAACACTATAAAACCTTATCTCTTAGGTTGAAATATCATAATAAAACACGATATACCTTATCTCTTAGGTTGGTAAAAACATAATAAAACACTATAAAACCTTATCTCTTAGGTTGAAATAACTTAATAAAACACCATAAAACCTTATCTCTTTTGTTGGTAAATAACATAATAAAACACGATAAATCCTTATCTCTTAGGTTGAAATAACTTAATAAAACACGATAATACCTTATCTCTTAGGTTGGTAAATACTATAATAAAAACACTATAAACCTTATCTCTTACGTTGGTAAAAAACTTAATAAAACACTATAAACCTTATCTCTGAGGTTGGTAAATAACATAATAAAAACACTATAAACCTTATCTCTTACGTTGGTAAAAAAATATTAAAACGCTATAAACCTTATCTCTGAGGTTGGTATATAACATAATAAAAACACTATAAACCTTATCTCTTACGTTGGTAAAAAACATAATAAAACGCTATAAACCTTATCTCTGAGGTTGGTATATAACATAATAAAAACACTATAAACCTTATCTCTTAGGTTGTTAAATAACATAATAAAAAACA
>NW_013676555.1:12807-15667 GCF_000517525.1 Limulus polyphemus | reverse complement strand
GAAGCTCTGTTCATCATATAACTTAGACGAGTACATTTTAGAAGATATGTTCAACATATAACTTAGACTGGTACATTTTAGAAGATATGTTCATCATATAACTTAGACGAGTACATTTTAGAAGATACGTTCAACATATAACTTAGACTGGTACATTTTAGAAGCTCTGTTCATCATATAACTTAGACGAGTACATTTTAGAAGATACGTTCAACATATAACTTAGACTGGTACATTTTAGAAGATATGTTCAACATATAACTTAGGCTGGTACATTTTAGAAGATATGTTCAACATATAACTTAGACTGGTACATTTTAGAAGATATGTTCAACACATAACTTAGACTGGTATATTTTAGAAGCTCTGTTCATCATATAACTTAGACGAGTACATTTTAGAAGATATGTTCAACATATAACTTAGACTGGTACATTTTAGAAGATATGTTCATCATATAACTTAGACTGGTACATTTTAGAAGCTCTGTTCATCATATAACTTAGACGAGTACATTTTAGAAGCTCTGTTCATCATATAACTTAGACTGGTACATTTTAGAAGCTCTGTTCATCATATAACTTAGACTGGTACATTTTAGAAAATATGTTCAACATATAACTTAGACTGGTACATTTTAGAAGCTCTGTTCATCATATAACTTAGACGAGTACATTTTAGAAGATATGTTCAACATATAACTTAGGCTGGTATATTTTAGAAGATATGTTTAACATATGACTTAGGATGGTATATTTTGGAAGCTCTGTTCAACATATGACTTAGACGGATTTATTTTGAAAGCCAAATTAGACGAGTACATTTTGAAAGCTATATTTAACATATAACTTAGGCTGGTATATTTTGTAAGCTCAGTTCAACATATAACTTAAACAGGTTTATTTTGAAAGCTATATTTAACATATAACTTAAACAGGTTTATTTTGAAAGCTAACTTAGACGAGTATATTTTGAAAGCTATATTTAACATCTAACTTGGATGGGTATATTTTGGAAGCTCAGTTCAACATATAACTTAAACAGGTTTATTTTGAAAGCTATATTCAACATATAAGTTAGATGGGTACATAATGAAAACATATACGCACTCACTATTGTAAAGGAATAAAGAGCTAATGCGTATTATACAGGACATCATTGTTCAGCTGAAAGTTTCCACTGCACTGATATGACTGGCGATAAATGTGGCTTTCCTATGATACTACTAAATTAAGCTACAACGAATTAAAATCATAGTAAATTAGACTTGATAATACGAACACTACATTAACGTAAAAACAAAGTCAAGCAAAGTGTTGCATTTATTAAAACAATTTTTATTATATGAATTTGACTTTATTAGAATGTATGTAATAGTGATTTTATTTGGAACATTTATATTAACAGTTGTCTACTAAGTCTAGTCCATTGTACAATATTGATTGGTCGGTGCAGTCGGACTTGTAAATTGTATGAAGAGAAAAAGCTGGAGATGTAATAAGTTGGCGGCTGAACTCAGAAAGTCTCGAGTTGCCACTATAAGCGTAGGAGAGGATTAAAATGGAGCTCGAGACAAGTTCGATCCAATATTGTGATGGCTGGTCTAATCCTCGAGAGGAGTCTATCAAGTAGACATTACATCTTTTGTGGGCTTACTGTTTAGACCTGCTGGGCTGGAGACAAAGAACAAAGATATATATACATGCTTGTTTATTTGTTATTTGATAAAAAGAGATTTGTCGGTCTTATGTCATTTGCTTGAAACGCACAAATGACGGCAATGAATTGAGAACACAGCCCGGAAAAGAACATCCCGGTTGCAGGAAATGGAATTTCTCTCGATTAATATTTAATATCTTGCTTAAGTTCGTACAACGTACCAAATTTCTTTGTTACCGGTGACTGACAGACTAACTATGTTTTATTACGCTTCGTCTGAAAAGTTTTCAGTTTATTTTAATTAAAACTGGTGGGTGGATTTTGGTGATACTTGGGGAAGGGGCAAAGTACTACACGTGTTCTTATGCTTATCTGAATGTAGGTAAAACATTAAGTTAACGGCGTGCAACTTTATTTGTATAACTAAAGAGTAAAGTTCACAACATTATCATCTGTATGAAGGGTCAAGTTCACAATATATTGTCATTATATTGTGAACTTGAACCTTCATACAAATGATATGTTGTGAACTTGACCCTTAATACAAATGACAATATGTTGTGAACTTGACCCTTCATACAAATGACAATATATTGTGAACTTGACCCTTAATACAAATGACAATATGTTGTGAACTTGACCCTTCATACAATTATCATCTGTATGAAGGGTCAAGTTCACAACATTATCATTTGTATGAAGGGTCAAGTTCAAAACATTATCATCTGTATGAAGGTCAAGTTCACATCATTATCATCTGTATGAAGGGTCAAGTTCACAACATATCATTTGTATGAAGGTTCAAGTTCACAATATATTATCATCTGTATGAAGTGTCAAGTTCACAACATTATCATTTGTATGAAGGGTCAAGTTCACAACATTATCATCTGTATGAAAGTCAAATTCACAACATTATCATCTGTATGAAAGTCAAGTTCACAACATTGTCTTATGCATGAAGAATCAAGTTCACAACATTATCTTATGCATGAAGAATCAAGTTCACGACATATAATTATCATATGATAGGTGAAAAATCAAGTTCACAACATATAATTATCATATGATAGGTGAAGAATCAAGTTCACGACATATAATTCTCATATGATAGGTGAAGAATCAAGTTCACGACACATAATTATCATATGATAGGTGAAGAATCAAGTTCACGACATATAATTCTCATATGATAGGTGAA
>NW_013676555.1:0-12083 GCF_000517525.1 Limulus polyphemus | reverse complement strand
ACATATAATTATGATATGATAGGTGAAGAATCAAGTTCACGACATATAATTATGATATGATAGGTGAAGAATCAAGTTCACGACATATAATTATGATATGATAGAATCAAGTTCACGACATATCATTATGGTATGATAGAATCAAGTTCACGACATATAATTATCATATGATAGAATCAAGTTCACGACACATAATTATGATATGTTAGAATCAAGTTCACGACACATAATTATGATATGTTAGAATCAAGTTCACGACACATAATTATGATATGTTAGAATCAAGTTCACGACACATAATTATCATATGATAGGTGAAGAATCAAGTTCACGACACATAATTATGATATGTTAGAATCAAGTTCACAATATATAATCATCTTTAACCTTATATCAATGTAGGGAGAAGTTATCTTGAGTAGAATAAGCATATAATACATACGTGTCACAACATACTATTATTATATGGCTAATATCAAAAGAACTCAAACAACAATACATTCTACGACTTTATGGTACTGAGGTTAAAAGATACAAAATAAATGTCCATTTTAACTTAACAAAATATCCAAGTGTCATCCACCTCCTGTTTGGTCTGGAAGGTTCTTTTCTTGAAATATCCCTTGTGTTCTAAATGTTAGTGTTTGTATTGTTTCCGTTAGGCTGAAGGTTGGTTTTAGCTGTAGCACAAGTAACGACGTGACATTAAAAAAATGCAAGTTTTGAACTAAAGAGGAAAAGCGTGTATACTTACATAATTAGTCCGTTGGATATAAATTACCTTTAAAAACTCAAACAAACCTGTCTCTTAATGACAATTACAGGAAAATATATTACTACCATAGTTTTTAAAGGTGATTTATCTCCAGAAGTCTAATTTCTTTATTTTATCACCTTCGAATATATATTCACACATAAATAAATAAATAGGAAAGATGCTATGTTGAATTTCATTATTTCATTCAGGTTAGGAAGTGAAAAATGAATAAAACTTTCGTAGTGTAAGTTAACTTCTTAAACCTGCAGTAATTCAAACCAATATATAATAGTTGTATATAGTTAAATAAAATGTTTAGAGTGAAAGTAATTGATTGGATGAAAATAAAATAAATGACATACAACATAAATTTATCTAAATTAAACCTCGTTTAGCAGAAAAATAAAAAACTATTTTATATTACAACATCATATCTAAATCAGGAATAAGAACATAAAAATATTGTTCACATAATTAATCATAGAATTTTGTGATGCATTTACAAAAATGGTTAGAGCAAAGGACAGAGTCATTTAGAGTGTTTAGATTTAGGGAGCTCCTCTTATTTCATTGTGGATTAATCTAATGCCTTCCTAAAATGACGAGTACTAACAAAACACATATGCCTCTTTCCTTATTTCGTTTATGTCTGTACTTTAGGGTTGTAGATTATCTCCCTCTTAACAGAAGCGAAGATCGAGGCTTTAATGTGGATTTTGTTAAAAAAAGAAAAGAAGAAAAGAAAAATCAATTGCCTTTCGACTCCATGCTCATGAATCCTTCATATCCATAATGAACTGTGACGTACAAATTCTGTAAACTCAGATACTTTTATGGAATTAAAACAAGTTTATCTCGAAATTAGTTCATGAGGTACGCTACAAAAAAAGATTATACTGACTTATGAAAGTAGTATTGGCTTTAGTTGCAGATTAGATAAGGTGACTGTAGGTTGCTCATTAAGGTGCCACATACACTTGTCGGAGGTCCGAGTAGTACTCGCAGTGTTTTTGAAATATATCATTCATTAATAAAACATTATCATTACAAGTGAGCAGTCTAAGAGAAACTAGGGTTAGCTTTCTTCTAGTAGACCTACTTTTTTAATCCAATAATAAATAAGCGGTAAAATATCGATTTGAATTAATTATTTTTTTTGTATAAAAGTAGCACCTTACTAATTATATTAACTTGTTTAGAGCGACATCAAAATACTTTCTGGTTTTGAATTATGTGGTATTAAAGCAAAAACATTGCAAGTACACCGTGCGTAGGGGTATCTATTACCTTATTACTGAAGAAAATCCAGTTTTCTTAAGTTAAAATCGGTAAGACATTAAATTATGTAAAACTTTCAGTTCATAGTAGTACTGATAAAAGGCGCTAGATGTTACATATATCATCCAAAACTAGTAGAATCTTTCAAATAAAACAAGCATGCTGAAGTAAGAACTTGAACAGCCTTCTGACCAGGATCTGGTCAGAAATCTTTGGGGGATCAAGTTTAGCTGTCCCTAGTTTTGTTACTAACTGAAGGGAATGCAACCAGACAGTAGCAACTGTCGCCACAAGGATTTTGTCCAACTCTTTGAAATAAGATTATAACCTACTAACAGATGGAAAGTGCAGAGCGTGGTCACTGGCATGGCGTCTCGAACCATGGAGTCTTTTATTCATAGTCTAGCATGTTAACACTAGGTCAAGCCTACTTCTAATCATGATGAATATATATTTTATATCAAAATGTTATTAATCATGACATATAAAAAGACGCTAAGTATATTTCAAAAACTCGTGATCCCTCAGGGTTTTTTTTTCCTTTTTCACAAAATACTTATATTCTCATTTATGTAATTTAACTAACTTCTGTAAGTACTTTAACTGTGATAGGTTGTTCTCTTTGCTGTACCAGGACACAGAAGTAGAGATATTACCGTAAATTACTTCGCTTAATTGATGATCAAAAACAATCATACTGTGCTTATATTACGCCTACTTAGAGTATATTTTAATTAAACAAAAAGTCCACTCATTACAACAACGCTGACAATGAAGAAAACAACATAAACAAGGAATAACAGCTTACGTGGTTGTTTTAGCCTTTTCCGATCAGAAAAAATAATAAGCAATTATACAGGTTTGACAAAGTAGCAATGTTATTAAACTTTCTAGAAACTCATTATTTTTATATATTAGCTGTTAATGAAATTACGTCTCGGAGACTAATACAGAGGTGACCCAAGTAAAACAGCGTATCCCCATCTACACCATTACCGGGACCGTGCGTGTCCTAGTGGTTGACGTGCCTGGATTGTGATTTTGGGGATTAATGGTCTCTTTACCGACAAAAAAAGAAAAAAAAGACGCACTCCACAGTTTGGAGCCGCCTATGCGCTATAAGAGCAACGACAAATTTCACTATTCTGTCAAACAAGAGCAGCTCAGAAGTTTGCGGTGAGTGCTCTTCACTAGGTACCTTCCCTCTAAGTCTAACCTATCAGTTCAAAATTAGAGGTGGTCTTTAGCAAATAGCCCTTGTGTAGCTTTGAACAAATATCCTAAACAACAATAGGTTTTAGACAAATGTATTGTTACAAAACTGTCGACCACATCTGTTCTTCTTGGTCTACCAATCTCATCAGATGAAAGACTTTATTTCAAAAAATGTGTATAGTAAATACCCAACATAGCTATTTCTAACAGAAAAGGTCAACTTAAACAAGATAAATTATCAGAAAATTCACAAGTTTTACGTAAATCCGTGAAATGTTCTCTTTGCAGAGTCGTTCCAAAACCATTTTCCAAGTTTTATTTTCACTGCTGTTTGGAGCCCGATAGGTGATCAGGTGGGTGATTTAATCACCATAAGTAATCATATAGATGGTATAAACATCATATATAATCACGCGGATTACCTAATCATCATAGGTGATCAGGTGGGTGATTTAATTACCATGAGTAATCATATAGATGGTATAAACACCATATATAATCACGCGATCACCTAACCATCATAGGTGATCAGGTGGGTGATTTAATCACCATAAGTAATCATATAGATGGTATAAACACCATACATAATCATGCGGGTCACCTAACCATCACAGGTTATCGGGTGGGTGATTTAATCACCATAAGTAATCATATAGATGGTATAAACACCATATATAATCATGCGGATCACCTAACCATCATAGGTGATCAGGTGGGTGATTTAATCACTATAGGTAATCATATAGATGGTATAAACACCATATATAATCACGCGGATCACCTAACGATCATAGGTGATCAAGTGGGTGATTTAATCACTATATATAGGTAATCATATAGATGGTATAAACACCATATATAATCACGCGGATCACCTAACCATCATAGGTGATCAAGTGGGTGATTTAATCACTATATATAGGTAATCATATAGATGGTATAAACACCATATATAATCACGCGGATCACCTAACCATCATAGGTGATCAGGTGGATGATTTAATCGCTATATATAGGTAATCATATAGATGGTATAAACACCATATATAATCATGCGGATCACCTAACCATCACAGGTTATCACCTTACCACCACAAATAAGCATAGGTTATCTAATTACCACAGATAAACATGGATTATCTAACCACCATAGATAGTCATGGGTGATCTAATCACCACAGATAATTATAGGTTATCTAATAACCACAGATAGTCATAGATGATCTAATCACCACAGATAATTATAGGTGATCTAATAACCACAGGTAATTATGGATTATCTTAACCACCACAGATAATTGTAGGTGATCTGATCACTGCAGATAATCATTTCCAAACTCTACATACAATAAATATGGTCTCCCGAGAAGTAAAATAAACAATTTCCTGAAATTTCATCTTTAAAAAAACATAGGTAGAATTATCACTAGTCCCTAAACGACTGAAAACTTGTCAATAAAGTTTTGAACGAGTAAAGAACACATTATACGTGTCTTGCCTGTACACAGATTCGTTTCATGTGTTTACAATAGCTTCTCTTCACAATCATTTGGGCTGAATGTATTAATTTCTCCCTTGTCTTGGTTTGCCAAAATCCGCTCACAAGTTAAAGAGTCCATGTTTGTGATAGTTATTTATGGTTCAGATGAGAAAACATTTTATTTACAACTTTATTAAGTTTTTGAAGACTTTTCTCACATCGTTGATACTATTAAACATGTCTGAGGTTTCTTCAAGGCACGGTTGTTGCTAGGCTCGTGCCCTAGTTCCATTTCACAACGCCCCGAATCCTCAGTTGGTGTCTTGAAAAGTCAGAATAGAAAACCATGATCGATATCATACTGAAACGCCCTACATCCATTAAGCTTTTGGTATTTTTTAATTTGTCATTCCTGTAAAAAGGCTTGAATAATTAGTTACCATTATCATTTGTGTATGTATGTGTGTGTACTATAGTTCCATTTCTTTAGAGGCCTGACATGGCCTGCTGGTTAGGGCGCTCGACTCGCAATCTGTGGGTCGCAGGTTCGAATCCTATCCTCAAACATTCTCGCCCTTTCAGTTGTTGGGGCGTTATAACGTGACAGCCAATCCCACTATTCGATTAGAGTAGCCCAAGAGTTGGCAGTAGTGCTGAATAGCTGCCTTCTCTCTATCCTATCACTTCTAAACAAGGGACGGCTAGCGCAGATAGCCCTAGAGTAGCTTTGCACTAAATTAAAAAAACAAACACTGGCATAGATATTTAGATCTTGAAGACCTGGGAGGGTCAGGTTCAAAAAGACCTCTTTCTCCCTCCTTTACTATCATTCTATGTTTTCTTCTTGCGCTATTTAATATGTGGGCTATTGAATTTTATGTTTTCATGTTGTTTGTTATTTATTATTTATGTTACGAACCTTCTTGAGTGAATATGGAATAGTTAGCTTGGAAAGAACATTTGTGAGTTTTGAACTATTCAGGACCCTCATTTCTGTTTTCCATACCCATGTATTGTATGTTTTGAACTATTCAGGACCCTCATTTCTGTCTTCAATGCCCATGTGTTGTATGTTTTGAATTATTCAGGGCCCTCATTTCTGTCTTCCATGCCTATGTGTTGTATGTTTTGAATTATTCAGGACCCTCATTTTTGTCTTCAATGCCCGTGTGTTGTATGTTTTGAAATATTCAGGACCCTCATTTCTGTCTTCAATGTCCTTGTGTTGTATGTTTTGAACTATTCAGGACCCTCATTTCTGTCTTCAATGCCCGTGTGTTGTATGTTTTGAACTATTCAGGACCCTCATTTGTGTCTTCAGTGTTCGTGTGTTGTATGTTTTGATTTATTAAGGACCCTCATTTGTGTCTTCAGTGTTCGTGTGTTGTATGTTTTGATTTATTCAGGACCCTCATTTGTGTCTTCAGTGTTCGTGTGTTGTATGTTTTGATTTATTCAGGACCCTCAATTCTGTCTTCAATATCCGTGTGAGTCAGAAATTATCTCTCCCAGAACAAAAAAAAAGCAGACTATTATAGAAACTTTGTTACTGAACATCTGAAATAAGCAGTAGTTATTCTACATATCATTAGCCTTTCATTCTAGTACCAAAATTTAATACGCTTTCAAAAACCACGTATCCACCTTAGCCTTTATTGCAAAATCTGTGTACAGTTGTACTTTGCTCAGGTATTGCCCGTATGAAACTTTCATATTACTGTTTAAACGCTGAAGGCTGGCGAAATATTGGAGAATTGAGAGGAATGTAAAAAGAATAAAAATCTGAACTTGTTTTTATCTTCTATGTTGTCTGCAGGTCTTTTGATGATATTGAGGTACATATTTTCATGAGAAAAAATGAAAACAAGTTAACATCTAGGTTACGTAAACTTTAGCCAGTTTCTGCTTTTATTCTCTCTCCTTATAAGAAATTAAAAGTAACCACTAATAGATTCTGCCTGGCTGTCAAGAGGAGTCGTGTTTATTCTTGTTGTTTTGTAGTTTGTCCCAGATAGTAATGAAATATGAGACTTGACACGTAATTTCTGCTTACTTTATTTACTCAGCAGCTTTCTGGTCAAAAACTGTAGCTCGTAATTTTTAAAGACGCGAACACCCCAGTAGCTCAGCGGTAAGTCTGCAGGCTTGCAACGTTGAAATTCGGATTTCTATACCCATGGTGGGTAAAGCATAAATAGCCCATTCTTGTACCTTTGCACTTTACAACAACCAAATTAAATTAAGACGCGACAACTGACACGAAGTGAGTACAAACTAGAGTTGTGGTAATATTGTTTCTACTAGCAAAATTTCGATATCCACTTTTTAACCTGTTGGTCTCTGTTTTCACTTTACAACAGTTGTAATCGACTCAACATCTGCTTGAGAATTGTGGTATTCTAACGTCCATGATTTCTACCATGACGTAGCATCGCTTTGAGGACACTGTCAGTTTTACCTGTTCACCACTGGTTGCGAAAGTGGGACAGCTCGTAATGGATGACGATGGTTTTATGACCGATTGCGTCGCTAACAAATTTCCGAATAATCAGTATAATTGAGTCATGAAATTTTCCACTATCAAGCTCATGAACACCACTTGTATTTGGATAAAATAGTTTTTGAAGTCGCCTGTGTTCTTGAGATTAAATATTAGGTCGTCAAGAAATTAATGTCGCATTTTGGAACACTTTCATTAACCACCCCCGAAAAAAACATACATCACATATGATAGCTAAACGAACCACATGTACTTTGCATTTGGTGGGACATCAAAGGAGTAATTCATTTCGAACTGCTCAATCCACAGCGCACTGTCAATGCAGAAATCAACAGTAAGCAACTGGAACGTTTAAATCAAGCCCTTCATGAGAAACGCTCGTCAATCGGAGAGGTGTTCTTCTCCACGACAATGCACTCCACATGTGGCACGTTTAACGCAACACAAGATTATGGAGTTGGGTTGGGAAGTTCTCCTCCACCCACCATATTCTATAGATGTGGCACCATCAGATTATCATCTTTTTCGTTTGCTGCATCACCATCTTAATAGGAAAACGTATGCAAAAGTGGAAGGTGTTAAAGAGGACATCAACATGTTTTTTGCTTCAAAGCCAAGTGATTTCTTTAATCAGGGCATTAACAACCTAATTGTAAGATAGAAAAGCATCATTGATAAGAATGGAGACTATTTCATTTAATAAATGTTTTTGTTTTGATATACAAGTTGTTCGGGATTTTTTCATCTAAAAAAAGTTACATTAATTTATTGACGGCCTAATACAAATAAAATTCAGTTTGTCACAACACATATACATTTTTTGACATAGCTCTGGTTAAAGCGAATTCTTATCACAATGAGTTAGCTACGTTCTGTTCACAGCAGGGAATCGAACCTCGGATTTTAGCATTGTAAATCAGTAATCTCGCCGCTAACTCGTACCTGTTTATAGCCTTATTACTCTCCCCTTTCAATATGACCGAAAACAATAATAATATCTTTAAAAATATATTAAGAAACATACTTATGGCTTTATTTTTTGTTTATTAGAATTATTTTCATTTGATAAAAATTCTGATGTTTTGAAATGGGTAGGTATTAAACTCATGGCGATCGGTGTGACTCGTGTTCGAAACGTGGTGCTACAAAACACGCTTCGCACTTTCAGTTGTAGATGCATTACAACAGTGACAGTCAGTCACGCTGTTCAGTTAAAAGTATCCGCTTTAGGTGGCGGGTGCTGTCGACCTTGGTTATTTTCCTTCTTGTCGCAGGTAAAACTTAGTGTTAGCTATGTTTGAACTATAGGGTTCTCTGACTTGGTCGTTTAGTCCACTGTAGACATAAGGTGTTATTCATGTGAACAAACAAACTCCTGTATTGTTCGGAAAATCGCTTCACCTGTTTTGTTCAGCGTACAATGTCGTTATTTCAAATATGTCAGCTGTTAGACTAGATCCATCACATCACACTTACCTTACAGTACCAGTTACACAAATTATGATTTTTTTTTTCATAAGCTTCTGTTTATATTTTTCAAATGTGGTTTTGACATCTACTATTAGCTTTACTGTCGGTGTAGTTACATATCCAGTGTTGTTACAACTATTGTTAGAAGCTATAAATTAATATGTAACAAGCGATATGCGTTTGTTACCGATTCCAGCAATAACAGAAACGTCATGACGATAAGCTCTGGGAAGATTGGACATAAAGCTAGAGGAATGTATAAAAAAATGATTATAAAGTAGTAGATGAAACATTAGAGATGAAAATTCCTGCATGGCATTGACGTTCTCGTTTCTGAATTTACTTATGCTGTCACGCTTTCTTACGTTGTATTTAAACAGACATCGTATACGCGGACAAGAAAACAACAGTAAATGAATGACACATTATTGACTTCCTTATGAACTTTCCTGTCGTCACTTTATTTTTTTTTCTATATAAATGTTTAAATACAATATTTTCAGGAAATTATTCGAATATTTCACATTTTGAATGCTTTTCATAGTCCTATCTTCTAGGTTTACAACCTCTCTTTATGCAAGAGGTAATATACAGAGGTTTGGTAAATTATATTAAAAGAATTTTGGGACTCCATCACATAGTTACAGTTCATGATGCTACATCCGATCGTTGTCTATATGACGACCGTGCATCTTGACAACAGATCTGCAGCGTAAAATTGTTAAAGGCTTCGTCTTAATGTCATGTCCAAAACACATCATTCATCCATGCATGCTTTCCATAATTCATTCAGTGTACGAGGAGGAAGGTTTGCTGTGCCAGTTTTCAACAACCCGTTAGCATAGAAATCCAAAGGCGCTGCGACTTATGTTGCTGTTTCAGACGTAGATTCTTCTTGATTATATTGCGTACTGTTGCCTGGGGCACGTGGACGTTTTCGCCACTAATATTTATTTTCATGGATTCTCTCTTATCTGTCACAAGACACTGCTCTTTGCTTACCACGGCTAACGTAAGAATTGTTTCAGGTCTCTTTCGGGATGGTCCTGGTGTCCCAAATATTCTTTTGTTTTCCAATACCATTAAGTACAAGAAATATCACCATGTTAGAGATTCAAAATCTCCGCTTTAAACACATCCTTATGGTATAAGTGTATGAATATTTTGGGTTTTGACGTAACCTGTTACGTAACCTTCACAAAAGTGATTAACAAAACTTTCTACAAAAACATCAAACAGTACCAAAATGTAGTTCTAATATATTCCGTTCTAACACAACTATATATCGATTTTTGTCGTGATTGGCTGATTGAATATCCAAAAGCGTTTTAATATATTGTATTCAACCCTCCGTAGTCGCTATGTAGAACTCATAGGCTTTTTCAACATGTTTTTCTAAACTATTTAGACACCGAATTATTCACTGTTGCTCTATCTTTGTTGTATAAATGGTCCCTAATAACACATGAATAAAATCCACATACATACACAAAATTGAAGCCAGATTACCATCAATATTATAATTAAATTCCACTGTTAATGCTGGAGGCCCCTCTATATATTTTCGTACAAAATTAGTAATTTCTCCCATTTTTTCTAGTTCTTTACCCTGAGTGTTGTAACGAAAAAAAACAAAAACAACAAACACACACACACACACACACACACCATAAACGTAATCTAAATGTGAAAATATTTGGTTCCCCGACCAATTGTAATGAGCGTTATGAAAACTAGACTCTAAAGCCCCGTTAATCAGTCGAATGACAATATTCATATAAGTGCTAGCTCTAACATGGAAAAAGATTTAAAACAAGTTTTTGGTTCTTTGGTGAGAGGGCGTTGTTCTTAAGGACATTTTATACTTTCTTAAACTAAATAATTACCATTAGTGTTTAACGAAAAGCTACACATTGGGCTATCTGCGCTCTAGACATCGCCTGGAATCGAACTCCGAATTTTAGTTTTGTAAATTCGTAAACTTACCACTTCCCCAAAGGAAGACATTAGTATAGTGACATTTATTGTACCATTCGTTTGCGTTCGTTTGGTGTCCTTAATTCATTTGTTTAACAGCAAAGCTGTAGAAGGGGCTATCTGCGCTGACTAGCTGGGATCGAACATTGAATATTATCGATAAGCCACCGGGAGTCTAGTATTTTTCGATCGCCCCTTTGACATACATAATGTAATTTTATACGTGGGTTTTTATTATGAGCTTCGCCTAAGTATTTCAAGAACAAGCTCACAGTATAACTTCACTTTATTTTCCAACTGATTTTTATATGGAAGCTACTTTCATCATTGGCCTTAGCTAGAATCTTAAACAAATTGGATGTAACGACTACGTCACAATCTCCTAGGGCACATTCAGCTATACTAGATTTGGCGATAGTTATGAAATTATAGTGTTCTTTTATTCGTGTTTCCCTTTGGTAGAGCCAATATAACCTTTCTGATAGCATGTAAAGTACTAAGGCCGACTGTAACATATGAATATGGTCCTTAAATTGGAAAAAGTTGTAGGTTACATTTAGGTCTAAAAACACTCCTTGATTGTAGTGAGAATGATTTGTCTCAGTTGATTCTTAATAACTAATAACAACAGTGTACTTGGACAATTCAATTGTAATAATTTTACACAAGTTTCTCTGATTTAGATATTCATAAAGTCAATCATTTCAATAGGAAACACAGAAAACTCGTACGTACTACATATTTTAAACGTACGATGAATCAATCTTTTAACAAAGTTGTCTTTAAAAACATTTGGAATGAAACTTTCAAAATGTAAGTATAAACTTGTAAGTGTTTTCTTATGATATATTATACATTGGAACTCTGCATCCTTGTTACAAATTAGTGTATCGAAAAAGGGAAGTTTGTAATTTTGTTGATGTTCTACCGTAAACCTTATGATGTTATGTCCACTGTTTAGGTACTGTAAAAATTGAAGAGATTCCTAACAATAGTACAGGTATCGTCTACATACCTGTGGTAGTGGAGAGGTTTGAATTGTTTAGGGCAACTTGCTAGCCATTGTTTTTCATGATGTCACAGAAATAAGTTGGCTAAGGATGGCATAAGTCTCAACCACGTGCGACTTGATCGACCTGACCATTCAACAAGACGTGTGAATCTTTGTTTGCAAAATTCATCAGTTGTTTTTAAACATCGATTTCAGTATATGGAGTTGTCTTTAAACACCAATTTCGTACTTCTAGTGGTATATTGGTATACAAAGATTCAGTATCGAAGCTCGCACGATGCACGTCACTATCGAATTTGAGTTGTTGAATTTCTTAAGGAAATTGGAAACTATCTTTTAGGATGTATTCATTTCTGGAGAATATTTTAAAAAAAATCTACCATAAAACCATTAG